>NW_009926211.1:11388-30118 GCF_000696875.1 Nestor notabilis
CAGCTCACTTTACTTGAAAAATACCTGTTTCTCTCCAGTATTTCAGGATTATACAATAGAATTCTAGATCCACAAGTGAGATGAGATTAATGCTGTCTGTTATGCTGCCAGCTACTGTATAGTCCTGGTTAATAGGATGTGTTCAAAGGCCTTTGTTACCTACTGTGGTTGGTTTTTTTTAAAGTTGAAAAACTAGGTTAGGTTGAATATAAAGGAAGTCCTTTCTGTAGCTAATGAATGAATATACTACGTTATTTCACTTTAATATCCTGTACATTGTATTTTTATACAGTATAACCTCTATGTAATCTCTGCTCTTAGTGTACTGTGTTTTGAAAACACGACCTTGTATAAGATGGATTGTGAGGTAATTTGTTGCCTCTTCCTCTCTCCTTGAGCTTCTGCATTAGCCAGTAAATTGTGCAGAACCTGGTACAAGGTCTGTCTTACACTGGGAAGGAAACAGACATTACATGCTTAGGGAGGAAGAGCAAATACTGTGAAACTGAAGGCCACAGAGCCACTGAAAACAACTGATGACTTTTGGAATTCACACAAATGGCATGAATATGAATAGAATTTGGCTTTGCTTTAACATTTTTATAACTTTTCTCTCCTAATAAAATGTGTATATTTATTGTGTTCTGATCAGCAACTCAACGTACTCTTCTTTTTCATTCTTTTTTCTATTTTTGTTCTTTTTTTTCATTTCTTTTTTTTTTTTAACTCTGTGTTTGTATCCAGACTTAGGAAAACACTAACGACATTCACAAATATAATCCCTGATTGGCACCCACTTAACGCTATTCATGTTGGACCATGTAATAACTGTAGTGATAGATCTCAAAGAAGACAGATGATTTTGGAAAAGTAAGTTTGAATATGTGAACTTGAAAGCCAAATACGTAAAATTCTGAGACTTAATTTACTGAACGTATCACTTTCAAAACCAAACTATTATCCTGGGTTTGCAGAGGTTCTAAACATTAAATTCTGATAAATACTCACTTTTAAAGATTTTAGATAATTCTTAAATGCTGAAATGACAAATAATGTTTAATAAACATGAAACAGAGCAGTTTTTAACATGCTGACCAGTGCATGTGTTTGAGCTAGGTCATAAATACTTACACCAAGTAGTAAATATAGACAGCTGATCTCCAGTGTCGGCCATTTCACAACCCCTGCCATTGGTGGATAAAAATGTTGTTTGATCATCCGTTTACTAGTTGGACTTCAGAACAATGTCCTTTCCCACTGTGGTTATGGCACAGTTGTGTCCTCTATTTTTTTCACATTTTCCCCACTTCCAAAATCTTTTACGTGGTATTGATTTTTCCCCCTAATCCATAAGAAAATGGAATATTCAGTTGGGGTATTCTTATCCTTTGACTGCTGTGTAATCTGAAGTCCTATGTGGGAGTAGAATAGAAAGGTCAGGACTCTTTTGAGATACTGTTTCATGAGGAACTTTTGCCACTATTTTGTTGAAATAAACTCGTTCTTTATTGTTTCTTTATTAGAGTACCCGCAGTATTAATGTTACATTTTGTAGAAGGCTTGCCACACAGCAACCTGGAGAACTATTCATTTCAGTTTGAAGAAAACACCTACCAAATAACATCTGTTATTCAGTATCAAACAGATAAGCAGCACTTCATAACCTGGTCTTTGAATTCTGATGGTAAGAACCATAAATTCTATTATAATACTTCATGAATGTACATCAAATACTGTTTTAGGGGTTACTGCAATACTCTCAACAGTCCATATATAAGAACAAGGGTTTCTTTTGTCTGGATTCTAAACTTCATATTAAAATTTAGTGAATAATTGTGGGGACTTTGTTACTCAGGGTGAAGGTTTCAGTTTGCTTTAACTGAAGAAGTGTCTTGTCCTATACTGTGCTTGCTGGCAGAAGTTATTTGCGTAGAGTTGTTTTCCGTGGTAACTTTGTGAAAGTTAAAAAATACAGTGTGAGCACAGCTTTGGGGCATATGGTATTGGTTAGTTTGAAGTCAGTTATTAATCTGTTCTTGGCTGAAAACGGAGGAACCTGTGGAACTACCAGCATTACTGAAGTTTCTTTTCATTTCTGAGCTTTATTGTGCCTGAGGGGTGGGAGGTACAAATCCATGTTAAAAACATGGCTAATGGTGTGATGGTTCTACCATTGATAGGAACTTCATAATCAGAGAAGATGAAAAGCTGATATTTTGGTTCTCATGTTTCTATAAAGAGAATGGAGTGTAGTCTTACCAAGTGTGGTAACATGAAAATTGTCTAAATCATAATGCCAGAGTTTAAGAAGTAGGAAGAGGAAGCAGCTAGGAAGTGCCTAGTTAGGAACATCCTATACATCCTATATATCTTTTTTTAAATTCTTAAAGCTGTAAAATATTTGCTCATGATCTATGGACAATTTGCAGAAGATGATGCAGACTATTAGATGAGCAGTTTCTCTTAAACCCCTGTGCCTCCCACCCAGCCAATGTAAAAGCCTACAGAGAAACTTTGAGAGCTGGCTTTTCTCTCAGACCTGTGCAGGTATTTTCAGACAAGATGTCAGCATCATTAGCTCAGATAAAAAAAACCCTTAGCTTACTTTTTTTGTGTTGACCTGCTCCGACCCATAATAATATTGCTGCAAATTCTGCTTGTGTTTGATCTTACAGTGAAAATCTCCCAGTTTTCTCTGATGTAATAAAGAATGGAGGAGACCTTTATTTTGTGCTTATCAGGGGAATGGGGTAATAGAAATACTTGACAAGTGTCTGGGGATAGTGGCTTCAATTTTAAGTCTCTGAGTCTCTACACCGGTTGCTATTTATGTTTCAGGAAGTTGGCTTGAATGTGATGATTTAAAGGGGCCATATTGCAAGAGACATACAAGTTTTGAAGTTCCTGCTTCGGAGATTCATATTGCTATCTGGGAAAAGAAAACATCACATGTGTCAGAAGAACCAAATTCACAGTTCCAGAGTAGAAATATTGAAGATTTTCCTCTCAATAATGCACAGTCACATTCCACAGTGTTGCACTGTGGTTTTGATAACACTGTAGACAGAATACCTGCAGAACATCTCAAAGAGGATTCTGTGAGAAATCCAGATAAGAAGCAGCAGCGGGTAGCTGAGGATAAAAGTACTGTTCCTCACAGTTTAGAAAATCTGGCACGCGATGATCTTGCAACACTGATGCTTGAAGAAATTCAAGTTGACTCAGAAGGTAAATCACTGCCAAATGGACGAGTGGTGGGAAATAACCCTGTTGTTGAAATGGGCACACCCCAACGGCAGGAATCGGCATTTTCACCTCACACTCCGTGTACCAGAGAGTTTGCTGGAACTAGTCTAACTATGAGCAATAAATGCATGTTACATGAAAATTCCAGCATCTGCTTACCTCTAGAAAAGTTGAACCCAACAGATACTACTCCTCCTGTGCCCGAAACCCACCACCCTGACCCATCTGACTCACTTGCTCAAAGAACAGATGGCAGAACTGATTTGCATGAATTAAATTCAGAACTACAGCTGAACAAGAAGTTGTCACCAGTAGAGAATATTAAACAAAAATCACCTGACATAAAAGATGCAAGCAAAACTGTAGTGAATTCTCAGGTTGCCAATTCTGCTGCTGCCAATAATTCCTTTGAGCCTTCACACAAAGACCAAAAAAGAGGATTTGTAGGAAGCTGGGTAAAGAAATTATTAAAGAAGAATACTTCTTTTATGCCTTCGAGTGCCTCAGCTCTCAAGAATGAGAGAAGTTGTAGAACTCCCTCAATGCAAAAAATAAGTGAGGTGCGGTTGCCCGTGAAGGGAGCAAGTAACTTTGGTGGATTTCAAAGCAGAGGTACAAACAAAACCACTGAGGCCCTGAAGTCAGTGGTTCCTCAAAGCAATAATACTCATCCTTTATCAACTTTCAAAGGATTTTCTCAAAGCACTCGTCTTCCAACAGCAAGTCATACCACTACTGAAGGTCCAACGTGGACTAAGTCAGGAAGTACTTTAGGTACCTCAGGTAAAGCAACTCCGTTCCATTCACATAGCCATAACTCTGGGAAGGCAGAGGAGTCAGACAGTGATCAAACAAAAAAACTTCGGCTAAAACTGTTAAAGAAACTTAATGCTAAAAAGAAGAAGTTGGCTTCATTAGATAGGCTGGCAGTGGAACAGATGAAACATGGAAAACCTGTGCATGGAGATGTAAGCACTGCACCACAGACTGAATCTCACAATGATAGTGAATTATTGCAGAGCTTTTTAAGGGAGCTGCAGTGTCAGATTGATGCTGCAGATAATGAATCTGAATTCAGCACAAACTCTATATCAGGGTGCACTAGCAATGACGAAATACTGGCGGAGTTACTGTCCCCTACTTCAACTGTTGCTTCCTTAGAGGCTCCAAAAAGTGAGGATGAATGTATGTATATGGAAATGGTGGATAGCAGTGTTCCAACAACGGCGTCTGATGAGAAGACCAGTGTGCCACATGCAGGAGTGACAAGTGAGGACCATAATTATTACAGTCCTGGAAAGGACAGTAATTCAGAACTTCATGCAGTAAGCAAATCCAGTGTGAAAAAACTTGCTTTTGAAAGTCCTACAAGGGAGGACATCCTTGAAGACCTGTTCTCCATTTCAGCACCAAGCTCAATGGCAGGTGACATAGACTTACCTCATTTTGATGAAACTTTGTTTGAAACTTGGTAAATATTCAGTTTCTTGGGTTTGAGTATTTTTCAATATTATGTATATTTTGAAACAAAGCACTATTAAATTATATTTTCTAACTAGTTTAGTTGCACACTGGCTGTACTTGAACAATTTCTATTTGAGGTTGGATTTTTGGTTTTTTGTTGTTGTTTTTTTTTTTATTGTAGCAGACAAATAAGATTTTAATGCATTTTATGATTCTGAGAAGCAGTTATTTTACCTGTCAGATATAATGACTTTTAACTAAAAGCACCCATGAGTCTTAATTTTTGCTGCTTTTAATATGGAAAACTTATCTGTATTCTACTGAGTTTGAGTAATAATAAACTTCAGTAGTCTTAATGATGTAGTGGTATAAGAAACATTGTTTAGATAGTAGTGGTCACCCAATTCATGAAGTTACTTTGTCTGATATTTAAGAAAAACCCCAAGAAAACAAAAGTACCTTCTGTAACCAGAGATGTTTGCATCCTTTGATACAAAGATCATTTGCAACACTAAACTGGAGGCTAGTATTCTGCTAGGAGCTCTGCTCTCAGAATTACTGTTGTGTAAGCTTACTCTGATGTGTACACCCCTTGGATCCAAGGAAGGGCAGATGCATGGTAGACATTTTCCTATTTAAAGTTAGAGCATGTATTGAATTTTCATCCTGGGTAACTGAAAATACAATTTGACAGAATATTCTTCTGAGCCAGGTTATTTTTTAAGTAAAATTACTAAGATTCAGGCCAATGTTTGCAGCACTGAGGAGGAGTATCAGATGTAACTTTTCATTATCCATCGCTACAAATTCACTAATAGAAGAAAGGTTTCTAAGAATTAAACTGTAAGTGAACACTCATTACTGTTGTCACTAGGAGATTTTCGTGGCTAGGGCAGTGCACCCCATCTATACGTGAGTGTGCCAAGGAGAGGCAAGGCCAATAGGAAGAAAATAATGGAAAACGTGGCAGTGCAGCAGTGAGTAAGCAGAAGGATTCACATCTTGGTGTTTCTGGATTTGTGTAGCTTCCATTTTGCTAGTTGGGAGTCTTTTAAATTCACAGACACAGACCTCAGGGTATTATGTGCTAAATTAGATGAGCTGTATTTTTCTTGCACTTGAAAATAACGACATTTTTCTCTGCAAGTCTTTATTTCAGCCATTTTTAGAGGTATTCTGCATTTTTTTCATTGATTTGGGTCTCAAGTTAAAAGAATTAAATCCTCAGTCTTGCTCTTCCAATAGGTGTAGTTGAACATATTTGTTATTACAAGGCATGGCTATAGATCTAAACAGTCTTGGATTGCTTGAACCAGGTTCAAGAAGTGTTTGAAAAACTGTCAGTGGCACTGAACTCACCTTGCCAAGCTATTTCTGTTGCAATTATGTACATGTTTATGGAACTGGCACTTCAGACAAGGAATGGTTTCATTCTTGAAATACAAGTCTTTGTAAAGAACTTGAGCTCCTCCTTTGTTTTCAGTGTAATTGGTAACGTTACAGTAGAAAACAAATCCATGGATTCTGAATGCAAAGTGCCGGTGTGCAGCTGGTGAGATATTGGCCTGTTTGTGAATTCCCGTATTAAAAATCTTAAAATGCTGACCAAAATTAGAGTTTGATTTATCTGTGCATAAACCAGGTGCCTCTTCAAGACTTTAGAGGGGTGATAGGAATTTTCCTGCGGAGTTTTGCAACCAGTGGTTTCTCTATATGCAAACCACTAAAAAGCATTGTGTCTCCCAACCCTGACTACTTGTAGAGGCTTCCCCAGGCAGTGGGGAGCTGCCTTCAAGTGCAGGTAGTGTCTGTGAGTGACTGAGTGGCAGCTACCTGCAGCTGTGGAATGGGAACTCTCTCACTGCTGGCTCCAGACATGGCACAGACCCAGGGGTGAGTGAAGGGGGAAGCTTGGAATTGGTGGTGTGATGCAGAATGTATAGGGCACCACGAGGAAGAGATGTCAGTCAGCAGCTGCTTGGATACAGCCTGGGTACACACAAATATAAAGGCTCCAAGAACAAATAGCACTTGAGATTAAGTATAAAACTAAATCTGTTAGTGCTGCAAGTTCTTTGCTGCCTTTTATTTTCCTGAAGTAGTTCACTAAAGATGCTGTGCAGCTTTGTCTGTTTCCATAAATGTTTTACCACCTCTGATCCTGTGCAAGTGAGGATTCAGCTGAAAATGAATGAAAACCCCATGACCAAAGCAAACGTTTGGTTACTGGACTGCTTGTTTTGAGACTAGCCTTAAAATGCAGCTTTTTATTTGCCATAAAATGAACACAAAGCATTGTATTAGTTTTCTGTCAATTAGAACTACACTAGGTGGGCATATAGCAAATATTAGTGAGCAGAAGTTAGTCACTGTATTTTGGTGGTTTCTATCAGCATTACAGGGTATATTTCCAAAAGCCTAATAGCCTTGAGCACTTGAATGTATGGTATTTTACATGTTACTTCACCTCTTGTATCACATAATATTGTCAGTCTATGTCTTCTGATTTGGGAAAGGCACAATCGTGGTACTTAGACATTTACAGATTTTAGTTCAGAATCAGCTCTGGCATTGATTCAGATCTTACTAATTCGTGATACATTCAAGAGTACAGGGGAAAAAAAGGGCTGTCTCTCACATCTTGCCTGCACCGAAGCAGCCCATCTGCAAAGGAGCTGCCTGGATGGGTTTTTAGCTGTATACCCACTAGAACACTGCTGTAGAAATTTGTTGTGGTGCTGATTACAAAACCTGATTTTCATCTTCATGTTTTTTCATGGCTGGCTATTGCCATTTATTCTTCCAGCACTGGTTTTTGCTTTAAATAATTATTCCCTGCCTGACAATGTATCAATGACAACTATTGCATCCTGTCTCCGTTCCTTTTGCAAAGCTAAACACATGCTATTCTCCAGGTAGCCCTTTTGTGCTTAGAGCAAAGCACGTTAGATTCCGAGCAGATAATCCAGCTCCAGGTGTGTGCTGTGCTTTAAAGTCTGCAAGGATTCAGGCTCAGAGGGGAAGAGCTTGCAGCCTGAGCAGAGATCTAAGACTGCGAGCAGACAGAGCAAGAGAGAGAATAAGGTTAACAGGATTCCAAGGCTGATGGAGTTTGCACCACTGTGCACAAAGACAGTGTAGATGTTTACAGGGGGATGCTGAAGCTGCACAGCAAAGGAGATCGCAGTGAAGCCATGGGGCTCATGAAGAAAGCAAATTCTGGGGAAGGAGTGTAAAGAAGGTTTGGATAACCCACTGGGGTCTGGATGCCTGCAGCTCATGTTTTCTAGAGTCTGAAGAAGCTCTCAGGAGGTGTTTCTCCCTGGACATGGGTCTGTATTACTCTTTCATGTAAATGACTATCAAAAAGGGCTTCTCTGATGCCCAAGGCAGGGTTTGGGAGCACCTGGCAAGGAGGCATCTGCCTGCTCCTGTTGACAAAAGCGGTCTGTGGTCCTGGTGACTGGTCCTGTTGCAGAACCTGTCAATGCAAACACCAGAGGTGGAGAATCGAAGAGTAGGAGAGTCCCCCATTGTTTTATAGTCCTCTGTTAGTGGAGTGCGTGTACTCAACCTCTTTGGCTTAGAGAGAGGATGGGCCATAATTTTTATGTATAAAATATGTATTTGAGCATTTAAACATTGTTTTACAGTTTTTCATACTGTAACTCTACTTTTTGTGTGGCTTATTTTATTTTTCTATATCCCTATTGTCACTGGCTTGCTTTTTCCACTGGTGTAGCAGAGAAAGATTTAAGTGACAGGGTAAGCTGTGAGAAAGAAGTTGGGTACTTGAATTTCCTAATGTAGCACTTTATTCCAGTGAGGATCCCTCTGCCTTCAAGCCTTGCTTTGCCTGGACAGGATAAGATTTTTAAATGCTTTGTGCTGCAGCACCATAAATGTTGTCCTTAACAGGCATTATCTCCAGCCCAAACTTAAGTGGTTCCTAGGACCAACTATCTTCTGCACCTGTGGCTGTTCAGGAAAAGTGGGTTCAATGCTGTTATTTGGTGGCGGAATCATACTATTTTTGAACCTTTTGTCCCATCTCAGTCTTTCACTTCACCTGAAACAGGAGCAACCCGGACTGCTTTCCCCAGTGTCTTCTTTATGTGCACTGCAGGAAATTTATCCCCTCTGCTGAGACTCGGTTCTTCTCCTTTAGGTCATCCTTGCACGCAGATGGGGAAAAAGTGTCCTTTCAGAGGAGAAGCTTGTGCAGGGGAATGAGCCAAATCTGCCACATAGAGCACCCAGCCCGGCCCTGGCCCCTCGTCCGGGAGGCGGTTCGCCTTCTCCCTCGCGGGGACATATGTGTGGGATGTTCTCCACGATGTGCGCGTTTTAAAGGAGGAAGTGGGGAAATGACGCCCGCGGTGACGCGGGATGGAAAAAAGTGGTGTTTCCGCCCGGTTTCGAACCGGGGACCTTTCGCGTGTTAGGCGAACGTGATAACCACTACACTACGGAAACTCCCGCTCACACGTTCTGCTTCTCTGGCCGCCCTTGACCGAGCACAGGGAGCGTGGCGACGCTGCACCCATCGCCCTCCCTCGGCAGCTGCTATGGAGAGGCTCCTTCTGTGGGACGGCGAGGCCCTGAGCTGAGTGGGGCTCTCATGCAGCTCCCAGCGGTGTAAGGGAAGCACAGGCCGGGGAGGAAAAAGACATGGACACCGTAAAAAGCCCTCTGGCGTCCCTGGGTGGGCTCGAACCACCAACCTTTCGGTTAACAGCCGAACGCGCTAACCGATTGCGCCACAGAGACACGGTATTTGGAGGCTTCACCGAGCTGCTGCTGAGGGCCGCGCACCGCGGGTGCCCTCGTCACCGGCGCGGTTCCTACAGCGCTCTGCGGGTGCGGGACGGGGGCGTGGAGTGTCCTCCAGCAGTACCAAACAGCCTGGTTGTGACCAGAGACTGGAGGAACAGAAGGCAAGATTCACCCCACAGTGGTCAAAGAGCTCTGGTGATTGTTTGCAAGAGCTGGTGGAAAGTGGAAGCACTGACAGAAATGAGTCAGGCGAAAGAAACGTCTCAAAGGGGAGTGGAGCGGAAGATGTGGGAATCTGCTGCCCAGGCAGTCTCGCTTCCACTTTAAAAAGTCTATAAATGAATTATTAAGCAATCGATTTCAGCCATCTAAACGGTATTACGGTGATAACGGCAGCTAATGCGAGTTGTGAAAAACAAGTTGTGCCAAAGGAGTGTGATTTCGCTCTGGAATGCCAGGTCCCAGAGACAGAGCAGAAAGGCTGGTGTAAGCTGCACCTGCGTGAATCCACTGGTCATAGTGGGATGTACCTACAAGTGCTGAGGGAACTGGTAGATGTCATTGCAAGGTCATTCTCAGTCATGTTTGATCTTGGTAGCTGAGAAAGAGCCCCAGGGCTGGAGGAAAGCGCATGTCACCCTTATCTTCAAGAGAGGCAAGAAGGATGACCCAGGAAACTCCAGGCTGGCCAGCTTCACCTCGATCCCTGGGAAGGCGATGGATCAGCTAATCCTGGAAACAGTCTTCAGGCACATCAAGGACAAAGAAATGATCAGTCGTCAGCATGGCTTCACCAAGGCAAGTTGTGCCTGACCAACTTGATAAACTTCCATGATGAAGTGGTAGGCCAGGTAGCTGAGGGGGTGGCAGTGGGTATTATCTACCTGGACTTCAGTAAGTGCTGCAGCACTTACTGTCTCCTGTAAGATCCTCACAGAGAAGCTGTGGATGTATGGGTTGGATGAGAAGATGGTGAGCTGGACTGAAGACTGGCTAAACAGTTGGGCCCAGAGGGTGGTTATCAGTGGCTCAACCTAGTTGGAGGCCAGTAGCTAGTGGTGTACTCTAGGGATCGCCGCTGCTCAACATCTCCGTGTGGATGATGGGGCAGAGTGTATCCTCAGCAAGTTTGCAGAAACACCAAACTCAGAGGAGTGGCTGATCCACCCAAGGGTCCTGCTGCCCTCCAGAGGGACCTTGACAGGCTGGACAAATGGGTTGACAGGTACCTCATGAAGTTCAACAAGAAGTGCAAGGTCCTGCAGCTGGGGGCAAACAACCCCAAGCATCAGGACATGCTGGGTGCACTCAGCTGGAAAGCAGCCTGGCAGAAAGTTGAACATGACCCAGCAATGAGCCTTTGTGCCAAATGCAGTGAATGGTGTCCTGGGCTGTGTTACACAAAGCATTGCCAGCAGGTTGGGGAGAGCATCCTTCCCCTCTGCTCGGCACTGGTGAGGCCACTCCTGGAGTGCTGTGTCCAGGTCTGGGTTCCCCAGTACAAGAGAGACATGGACATACTGGTAACACTATAGCAAAGGGCCCTAAAGATGATGGAGGGACTGAAGCATCTCCTTTGAGAGAAGGCTAAGAGAGTTGGGACTGCTCAGCCTGGAGAAGGCTCAGGGAGGTCTTACCAGTATGTATAAATACCTGGGCAGCTTGCTGTGGGTGGCCTTGCTTGAGCAGTGAGGTTGGAGCGGGTGACCTCCAGATGTCATTTGCAGCCTCAGCTCTCCTGTGGCTCTGTGATTCTCCTCCCTGTGATAGGGTGGCTGGTTTCCCGGGCTGCCTGGTGCCTGTCACCGCAGTGACACCTCATGGTATCACAATGGCTGCTGAGAAGCTGCTGCTTGGGAGCGAGGGAGGGAAAGATGACAGAGAGGAAACCCCCACGAGGTGGCTTTGCCACCCACTGGACACTGCACAAACCCTACTGGTCAATAATTACCCGGGAAATCAGGGGGGGTTGCCAAAAAAGCTTCAGAAGGGTCTGTCTTGGCCCTGCTCAATTCTTCGATCTCCCAATGGCAGAGAAAATACCGAATGTGCCCATGTAGGTTTCCAGCATCCTGGTGGAGGGGCTCAGATCAAACCAGTCTCGCTACATTGCAGCATCTCTCCAGGGTTAACCCAATGAACTATAATGACGATGAACCCAAATAACCACTCTGGGGAAGGCAAATGCATGACCTCTGTTACATGAGGCTCACCAGCAAGGCAGGAACATTGCAGAAATGGACCCGCGAGTGAAATGCAGCCACAGGCATGTCAGCAGTAAGGGCAAACTTTCCTCAGGAGAGTGGTGGGTGTCACACGGAGGCTGTGGCAGGGCCTGGAGGGACTATGGGCTCTGTCTTGAAGCGCTGTGTTTTAAGCTGAATTTGTACAAATGTAGTATGGAGACAGCAAGGACTGATCTGGGCAATGTGGAGAAGGAGGGGCTTCTGAGGCAGCACTCTGACTGCTCCCACAGTGTCACTCTCCTCGCCATGCAAAATGAAGACAGCATTTGAAACACTGCAGCATTGCCCTTTATTTTGTGTTGCACTTCACGTTTCCAGCTCTGTTCAAGCTCTCCTTTGGGGTTTTGTCGGGCTTTGGAAAGGAAGCTGAAGCAGACTGATGTGACAGCATGCAGTCACACACGCTGTATGTATAGGTACTATATATTTGTTGGTTATGTGGTGCTTTAAGTTTGCAATGCACAGTGCTAATATTAACCAACCAGTCCAAACGGCTTGTGTCCCATTGCATTTATGATAAAGCATGAGAGCTGTGTGTTGCCTGACAGTTATATACAGGAACTTCATAGAAGCAGCTTTTATTTTATCAAGAGACACCCTTTCACTGGAGTCCTCGCAGCCGAGAGCTGAGCAGAGTGTATGAGAGGAGAGATGAACACCCCAACTGATATTTATAGATCCGTGTTCCCAGTCCTTTCCCCTTCAGTGTGGAAGCAATTCTACAAAAGGATTATTTTGACTGGCTGTTCAAGATTTCCAGAGGAGGAGATTAAACGTGGGGGAAGCCTCGCAGCTCGACTGGAAAAGCTCGCTGGCTTTGCACATTTTCATGAGCTTCACGGCTCACTGTGGCAAGGTTATCTTCCTCAGACAGGAAGATGTGGATGTCAAACAGCAATGCAGCGAGCGGAAGGGCTGGGGTCTGACAGCAGCTGCTGAAGTACCCGTGCCTGGAGAGCATGGACCACACTGGGTGTTACACCGGGTGCAGGCACTATTCCCCAAGCTGTCCATCCCTTGCTTCTTTTCTGCCTACTTGAGAAAATGCCCTATTTCAAATGGCCAAGTGGGATACGATGGAGGTGTCTTGCACTGGTCTTTCTCCCAGGTGGACAGAGTTTTCCAGTGGTGCCAACTTTGCCTGACCCAGACAATGTTCCTGTCTGTATCCCACAATACAGGAAACACAAAGGAGACACAGAGCCATCCATGTTTAAGTCTCAGGGAGAGGGAACCATTTAATGTGTAGATATGGCAGAAACTGTTTGCAGAGTCATTTTGGCCCCACCTTAGCCCTCCCTTGCCAAGCCAATTCCCCAAATTGCAAAAACATTGCCAGAACCTCCTTTCATCCTGCAGCTATTCTAGCACCACGAGTATGAAAAAACAATATTCCCCCTGCAAGGGGGTTCTGCTCTGTCAGGGTTCTGCTCTGTCAGACTATATTTACAAGTGTTGTTCTGCAATGGTAAAGGGACAGGACTTCTTCTCCCATGTCCCTCATAGCCGTTTGATTTCCTCTGCTTTTCCTTAGGCAGAGCTCTCAGTGTGATGTTACCCTTATAAAAACAGTTCTTATTTTCAGGCAGCCATACCAAACAGATTCTCTCTGGCAAAGCTGTTTTATCCCTGCACACCCAGAAATCAGCTTAGCCAGCCCTGGGAGCTTGGGTCAGCCAGCTCGGAAACCTGCTGGCATAAACCCCTCCTATGGGGGTTTTTAGCATTATGGTGACTTCAGACCTTAGCAGCCTGATTCCTACCTCCTTTAACATGAGAGTCCTGCCAAATTGAAGCCACCTTTGGGAAGTCTTTAAAAGCAGGGAAGTGTGTGTGTTTTCATGGCAAGTTGGAGCAGATCTCGGAGCAGGCTCATCTGCTTTTACCAACCCTTGTTAATCAAAAGCAAGCTTCAGGCTGTAAAACAGGTAGAAGAAAGAGAAGGATCAGTGCCTGCTGTGGGAGGATGACTGGGAGTCATGCCATCCTGTGTCCATGCACAGGTCCTTTCTTCCAGTCACAGTGTTGGTCTCTGCTTGGACATTTGATTTAATTCCGTAACCGCTTTTAGGTAATGGATTTTCCTCCTTGGAAGATTAGTGGAAGCTTAGCATTAAATACCATCCTTAAATACCAGCTATGATCCTTTGCTCAGTAGACCTTAAAACATAAACTTTGATGCTCAAGTAAGAAAAGACTGTTTTGTGGGAAAAAGAGAATAAAATCATTCTCAAAGTGCTATTGGGCTTCTCTCTTTGTTCTTGGGTTTGTTCTTTTGTTGGTTTGTTTGTGTTCTTTTTTCCTACATTTGCCAAGTGTTAAAAACAGGCCAAATCTAAGCCTGGATACACTTATGGCCTTGCTTCTCACACAGTTGTGTCTGGACGGACTGTAGGGAAGGTTCTCCCAGACAGACAGCCTTTTCATATTAAGTTAACAGTAGGTCACAACTCACAGTGTTAAACACCTACCTCTCAGCCAGCGTGTTTCTTTATATTTGCTTGTACCCAAAGTACCTGAGTGTTTTCCATATCTAATAGTACACATTATAATAATTTGCATGATAGAGAGACTGGATAAAACCACCATTTGTAGGTAAATGTGACCCTGTTGAACAAGGTGGATTTTGCAGCTTGGCTCCAGCTGGAAGCTCCTAACAGGCTACGTCCCATGCAGGGAGAGGTCACCAGTTATCCTGTCATGGTCTGGATGCCAGGTGGCACTCAGACCTTCTGGGTGGCATGTGGTGGAGTAGAGATAGGCAGAGAGATGGAGCAGAAGTTGTCCAGGGCTCAATCTGGTAAAAGTACTACTTGAATTAGTGTTAAATCCCTACTAATGGTAAGCATTTTTTGTAAGGCTTTTCCCTATCAGAATACGGGCAAATGGGAGTAGAGCAGTTAGGGGCAGCGAGTGATGTGCACTTTAGGTAAGGATGCTTTCCATTGATCTGACAGAAGCTCTGGGACTTTCTGCAGCTGTCCAACACTGCAGCCTGTGCTTTGCTGTCATGGCATCCAAGCTGAGGTGTGAACATTTTGTAGCAGTTACTATATAATGAGTTGACTACTAAAACTGGGGTACAACTGTGAAGACCGAGCCTGTAAAATGTTGAATGATGGAAGCTGTTGCTGTTTTCCAAGGAAACAGCGTTTGTTATTTGTCGGGGGAATGATGCAGGACCCATCCCCGGTAAAGAAAGACCCATTTCTGTGCCTACCCATGATGCTCACAGCTTTTGTGTACTGCCCATTGAAATATGCCAGATGGTGCTTTTGCTTGTGACCTGGAGACCTGGGGTCTCCTCGCTGGTGAGGCTGATGGAGATGTGACCAAAGAGGGCACATGTATGAGAGCAGCAGTATTATTAAGACTCACCAACGTTATTTCTCCTCCCAACTTAGTTTGTGGAGTGGTCAGGCACTTGCAGGCAATGCCATGATAACGTGGCTGGTTTCTTCCAGCCTTCCTGATGTTCCACACATCTGGCCAGATGCTCAGACATACTTTAGTTTGCTATATTGCTCCTGTGCAGGCAATAGATATCTTTCTACATTATATATCCTCTTAGATCATAGACACCTAACCTCTTGTTTCTCTGGGCTTCGTCTGTATACGATGAGTGAGTGAGCCTGTGGCTGTGCTTCTCTGACAGCCACCTGAGCGTAGGGCGAAGTGCTGCCACTCTCCTGTGAAGGCATAGGAAGTGTTAATGAGTCAAGATAAGAAAGATCTTCACTTCCTCCTTCTGTGCTCAGAGGGCTGAGCTGCCACAGAGGCTGCAGTGTCTGCCCCAGCAGCCACAGGCAAAATGGACCAGGAAACCCAGGGAAGCGTTGTTCTCCTCGCCATTGTCACCTTGATAAGTGTTGTCCAGAATGGTAAGATAAAAATAAGCATTTGCTTAAGGGCTGAAGGGGACATGAGAAAAGTTCAAGATGATATATGCTGATCTGATCTTTGGATAGACAATCTCTGGTTATAACTCTGTGTGTGCTTAGACATGACTTTGGCTTTAGAAATGAAATGATTTTCTAAACATATAATTTTCCATGCTGTTGTTGCAGTATCTTGGCAGTCACATGGTCCTAGTCCATGATATTCTGGAGTGAGTTTGTTATACAGATGTCAGCTAATGAAGGGACTAATACGCTGGGGGACCCTGTAACAACATACATTTCAATTTGACGACTGAGACCTCCTTCCCTGGCTGAAAGTCTCTAAAGTGGGCAGGCAGGGCTGCTTTCCAGCCAGAGCCCTGCCACCATGGCGAGGGACTGGGGCTCCGGTGGGCTGCGATGGGTCAGACCTTCACACAGAGCTGGGCAAAGGGGGCAAAACTGCACCAACTCATGGAGAGTCTGTTTGGGTTATTTGTGGGCAGGCAGCTCTCCTGCTTTCCTACATCTCCACGTCCTGCAGTCCTACTAATCTCAACTAACTGCAGGCCCAAGAACACTGCGCATTTCCTGTAATGGAGAAGTTTCTTTTTATTAGCTTTTATTCAGACCTCTATAGTCCCTACTATTCTTCAGGATCTTTTAAATAAAACAACAAGTTTCTCTTCTCATTTTAATTTTGTCATCATCTCTTAGAAGTCCTTAATCAATTTAGCAGGAAATTCTGCCCAGAATACAGAGAAGGGAGTGTGTTTTGCCCCAGCTTCACTGAGATGGCTCAGGTTCACAGAGAGTCAGCAGTGTGTTGAGGGGTTGATGCCCATGCTAGCAATCTTCTGTGAAGGCTTCTTGGTAGGAATGGGAGATTTCCAACAAGTGCAAACTCAACATTCAGTCCTAGTAAAAGGGCTATTCTTGGGCTGCTGCAGAGAGGGGAAGTGGAGGAAGCCTCAACATAAGCCTGGCTGCCAGAAAGCAAAACAAAAAAGAGATGTGGACTGGTTTAGTTTTGACATAGGCACTAAATGCCACCAGGTTTAACCCAGTGCTGGTTTCTGGTAAACGCACAGTGTGTGACATCACCAAAATACAGCACGGTGGGATCAGAGCATGTACCACAATAAGTGTCAAATACACATTTCTTGCTATTTAAACAAATGACTTTTTATACCAAGTTTTTCCCTCTCACTCTGAAAATTTGGGCATCTGCCTTCCAGCCTGCCATGCATTTTCATCTAATGAAATCTGCCTGTGAGATTATTGATCCAACTGCTGCAAACAGGCAGTGCGACACTTGGCAGACGACTTAGCTTGCCAAGCACAAGTAGCACACAGCTCTTAAAACATGATTTCAGACATTGCATCATCTGATTTCCTCCTTCCAGGCTTTCTGTCTAGAAAGACTGGACTGATATGCAGTCCTGCAATGAATGTAGTAACTACGTACTTGTCAAAGGTGTCAGTTGCACTGAACTCTTGTTGTGGCTATGGTTCAGCAAAGAGCTTGGGCATCTGCTTGGCTGTCTTAAAGTACATGAAGTTAGTACCATGTAAATTCATATATATATGCTTTTCTGCATCTGGTGCAGGATTAGAAAACAGTTTGGGTGAAAGCTAGAAGTGGGTTGTGGTGCTGCCCCAGTCTGACATCCATTTACTGTCATCTTATTCATACTGGGAATCTCCAGGTCCTACAGAATGACTTGTGAGGCTGGATGTTGCCAGTTCTCACGTGTAGCTTTTGGTTTTATTCTTGCATCAGAGGGATGTTGCAATTCAGAAGCTTTTGGGGTACATCAGTGGTGATCGCTGAGCACATTGGGCACTTACTAGTGTTGAAGCATCAGCACACAGTTTCTATTGGCATGAATTTGTCAAACAGCCAGGCTTGGACTGAACTCTTGAACATTAACTTGACCAGAGTGGGACTGCAGTGGCTAAAGCTCAGGGCAGCCTGAGCAGCTCTGGAGCCTCAGGGCATCATCTCCTGGTGTAGCTGAGCTGAATTAAACTCCTCAGCTCCAGCACTGCTCTGCTTACTCATGTCAGGCACACCCGTGAAATCACCCTCTTGCCTTGAGGTTCAGAGTGAAGAGCAGGAAATAAAACCATGGGGTTGCAAGCTGCTTCACGCTGTAGGCTCCCATTTCCCCAATGCCAGGTTAACAGGAGCCCAAAATTGCTGAGATGGGAGCACAGACCTGCAGCAGGGATGACCCCTGGATGTGATCTGTCAGCTCTGCTCTGGTCCTTTGCAGTGCTTCAGCCTTGTAGGCAGGTTAATAACCTCATGCCAAAGGCTCAGGCCATGGGCGAATGGAGATGCTGAGAGCTGTCAACAGCTGTGCCATTGGATGGTGTCTGCTCTGGGTCCTCCAAGGCCAGGTGCTCCAGGCACTGTCCAGTGGACCATGCTGGTGGTAGTGGGAGGCTCTGCAGCCTGGCTTAGATGGGGACGCTGGCTTAAAGCACTGCAGGATTTCCTGGAGAAAGGCTGTACGTATGCAGGGAATCACTCAGCCTTGGAAAGCAAAGTACTCAGTAACTTTCAGTGAAGGCAATGAAAGTACAAAATACCTACATATACATTAGTAAGGGGAAAAACGAGGTAAATCTTCAGATTCCAGGGATGAAATCCTGCAGCATAGCAGTGTACACTTCTATTGTTATAATGTCTTTCCTAGTGTATTTTACATATATATATATATGGCTAATATTCTAAACCATGGAGTGTTTTGGGTACACCATGATGGGATGTATGACAATACAAAGCTTGCAGCTTGTAGCCTGCCAGGGCTCTCTCTGGTGTGTTTAGACACATGAAGGATGATCTATGGTTTAGTGTCATCAGATAAAATGTGTTAGTGAAGTGCATGATACATTATCTTGAAGTGCTGCAGTTTTGCAGCAGCTAACACCCTGACACAACACTGTTGCTTAAAAGAGGGATTCACACAAGATGGACATAAAGAGATCACCCATGAGGGCCAGGTTCTCAATGGGCTTTTCTGGAAAATGAACCAGACCTGCAGGATGTCCCTGGTTTGATGAATGGGTCCTGTGAAAAGAGTAGAATCACAGAATCATAGAATAGTTAGG
>NW_009926212.1:0-5614 GCF_000696875.1 Nestor notabilis
ATAATATAATTAATAATCTGATACAGTGTCTCTCTGTTCCTTTCAAATATAAGACAGATACTTTCAGTGGCCTTCCTCCCATTCAGAGCCTGTGGCTTCATCTGCGTTAGGGCTTTGGGTTGGCACAACAGTGTGAGCTTGAAGGAAAGCCCTACGTGTCCTCATTTCCATGTATCAGAACTTACAAAGCAGTTCTGGAGGGTAGGCACTGGATTTCTTTTGGAGGAAACTCAATGGGAAGGTCCCCTCCCAGGTGTGTTACATGCACAGCAACCACAAACACATGTAGAAGTAGAAACCAGACTGGCCCTTCAAACAGCTTCAAGATGCGTGCTTCATGACAATGTTCAATCCAGGAGACCAGACTACATCTAGCCAGATAACATCCCTGAGTGATAGGTTATGTGGGATTAGGGGACTCAGCACCACCTCTTTTGGTCTACTAATCCACTCCCTTAATGTACAATTAGGTGCTTGCATAGACATACTCTGAGTCTTACAGCTAGATTCCACTGTTCTTAGAGGAGTCAATACCATTTATTGACTATCAGCAAAATTGAAACTGTATCTTTTTTTCTACCTTCTAAAAATGCTGTAATGCTATCCATAGAAATTCAATGCTTACCAAATGTGATTTTTGGTGAGATTCTGTTATTCATTCAATTTTCCAGCAGGACTGATTGATGCTGAGTGGGTGGCAATCAAGTAACTTGCCAAGGTCACACAGTGAGTTGTTGCTTTTTCTAAAACTGCAGCGCAGCCTCCTGCTGACTAGCAGTCCTGCTTAATACAGGCAGCCTCCTCCTGTTAGGAATTAATAGAAAAGGCCATATAACTACCAGCCACTGAAGACAAATGGAACAACATTCAGTGGTCCCCATAATAACGGATCTAGTTTACAGGCAAAACAACAAAGGCAGAAAAAAATCTGTCAGATTTATTCCTGAACAGCATTTTCTTCTGTGGTGGTCACAGTAACTTTATTTTGATGGCCAATTTAACATGCCCAAAACACTTTTACAGTGCATTCTAAAATATTTTTTTTTAAATATTAATAAGTGTTTATGATTAAGAACATAGCCACGTGCTGTTCTTATTCCTGACCTACCTTGATGACGATGACTGTTTAAGTTGCCCTGTGTAAATGCTAATGCATAGAGGTGTGACATTATTTCATCAGTGTTTCTTGTGATGAAATTATTTCCTGTGTTCTTAGTGATGCCCCATCTCCTGCTGTCCAGGTATATTGTTTTGCTCCATATGAAGTCGAAAAGTCTACTTTTGCCATTCAGAGCAGAATAACTGAAGTGTTGTTCTTTTTAGTTAGAATTACTGGAAATTTTTCATGCCACTTGAATCTTCCTTGCGCTCAGAATTATCAACTAAATGGATGAGGAAAGGGTGGTGAAGCCTTTAAGAATGTTAAGAGAAAATAATTATGAAATGCTTGATTATGTCACTCAGTGGTAGTGTAAGCATATTTGAAGGTAAATATCAGCCTAAGGTTGCAAAATCAGGGATGATGTAGAGAAAATTAGATGATCTCTTTCAGAAGTAGAACAACATGAAAGTAAAAAGAACTTGATACAAGTTATAATCAGATGGTTTTACAGTCATGACAAACCAGAGAGATAAAAACTTAGAAAACTCACCCACCAAATTAGAAAACGCCCTCTTCAGTGCACAGCAGCATGTACAGATGCAGGACTCTTCCCTTTGCCCCCATTATCCCTTCACATGGAAAAGATGTAAAAGAAGCCATAAAAAAAACCCCAAACCAACCAACCAACCAAGATCAGAACAGTCACAGGAAGCCTGCTACTCCTTGTTCTGGGTCTCTTTATGCTGTCATGCTTACACTTTGCATTGCAAGGGGAGCAGTCCATTTTGGGGGGTAGCATCCACAAGTCCCCCAAACCTAGAAAACCTCCAGCCTTACCCAGAGATATGTCCCTCAGCCACATTTTGACAGCAGTGCCACAGCCCGCCATTGCAGACAAGTAGGTCACAGAGCTGTGTCCTTGCAGGGGACAGATCTCTGCTCTGAGGTTACTCTGTTGTTTCTGAGAACCCTGTGGACCTGCCAACCAGATGGCGGAAGTACCAGTCATTTCCATGAAACCAGCATCTCACCCAGTGAAAAACAACTGCAGAATGCAATGTTCAAAGAAAAAACATAGGTTTT
The DNA here is from genome assembly GCF_000696875.1 of Nestor notabilis. Taxonomy (NCBI): domain Eukaryota; kingdom Metazoa; phylum Chordata; class Aves; order Psittaciformes; family Psittacidae; genus Nestor; species Nestor notabilis. Next base: position 2,186 of record NW_009926212.1, read on the forward strand.
TATTCTGCTTTAATTCACCCACTTGTCCATTTAAATGACAAGAGCATAAGAATTGCTCTATGGAAAGGAAAATCTTTCTTGTTAAAAACCCCCAACAAAATAAAAGCTGGATTCAGGCATAGAAAAAAGGAAGTATCCACTCTAAGTCTTTAAATAGATCACCTATGTGATCTAAAAAGATTATTTTAATTATTTTTTTTTTTTTGCCTTGACTAGTTAAATGCAATACTTTCAAATACAAACACGCAAGTAAACAATGTATCTCTTAATTAAATTAACAAGGGCCCCAAATTCAGGCAATGATCTTTGGAAATGCTAACTGTAAAATGTTTGCCTGATATTCAAATCGCTATACCGAGCAATCACGTTACGGTGGGTTGACCGTGGCTGGATGCCAGGTGCCCCCCAAAGCTGCTGAATTACTCCCCTCCTCTTGGAGGGGTCTGTCTTGGAACCAGCAGGCATTGGCTCTGTCTGACCTGGGGGAAGATTCTAGCAGCTTCTCACAGAAGTCACCTCTGTAACCTCCCTTGCTACCAAAACATTGTCACACAAACCCAATACAGACATAAAAAGCATTCACAAAGTAGCAGGTTGTGCCTGACTGGGTTTGAAAATCTGTTTGATAAACAAATCCTTATTAATCATAAGCATCTCTTTTCTCCATGTTCTTCTGTTTTAAATCCAAATAGCCAAGAGATATTTTCTCAGAACAAGTATTTTAAGTAACCATTAGGTCAATAGTATGTGATGACTAACATCTCTCTTGCTTTGGAACAAGAACTATTTTCTTGTTACCCCAAACAATCCTTAAGTAATTTAAAAATATACTACATTGTCTCTCTGAAACAGATTATTTAATGCTTGATTTTATATTGACACTTAACAAAGTTAAGTTTGCTATGCATATTCTGCTATGCACACCACAGTGAAGTGTTCAAAACCAGCTATGATTATAGGCAGTTTTATCAGTTTTGACTAAATCTAGTTAATCATCTGACAGACAATCCTCTCAGGAAGATAGAAAAATAGACTTTTTTTTCCCCACAGGCCTCACCCTCTTGGGCTGCCTAGCTCCAAAATTGGAGAGAAGAATCAATAAAGCTCCTTCTCCAGGAAATCTTTGCACCTGGTGTGAAGGGCCGTGCGTTTCCCTTGTCATTCACATTGGTGGTCTGGCTGCTGAAGGTCTGTGGTGGTTTCAACTCATTTGCCGCGTTTCTGCATTCAGAACTATTTTGTATGGACAAAGAGCAGATTCAGACGCCTCAGAAAAAAGCACAGTGAGGAAGCCAAGATTTTTAGATGCTCTCTGGGAATATTTTGCTGGTCATCTTCAGTCTAACCAATGCAAAAAACAGCCTGCTTAGTGTACCTTGTGCTTTGCTCAACAGGATGTTTTGCAGTCTTTACTGGAGCCTTTGTTTCCTCCCCTATAAATAGATAAACTAAAACACTAAAGCACAGATAATTTATTCATTAATATAGCTAATAAATAGTAATAAGTGCCTGTAGAGAGCTATTAATGAGAATCTCATCCCCTAAAATACTTCAGTAGAGAAAAAGTGAAGTAGCCTGTCATGTGTGTGGATGCAATAATCCCCCCCAAAACAAGCACATTAAAATTGTCAATGAGAAGCAGAAAGCCTGTTGGAAGTTACTTTTTTCACTGAAGAACTATACATGTCTTCCATTAGGGTTAAAAGACTAGCAGCCTTATAAATCTGGGGTGAGTTAGATCACTCACCAAACACCTAGTTGTTAGCTATAGCCTAATGGGATGCTCATAAGAACACCTGAAAGTGTATTATTATCATTGCAGTAGATAATGTTCTGAAAGAGTTTAAATGAATGAACTTGTTTGAAAAAGACATTTTCAGGTTCTGAAATCTTTCCAGAGCTTTGTTCATTCAAAGACAATTGCTGGAAGGCTGCCTTAGAAAGTGAATGTGATAAAGAGAAAACTATTATATCTGGCACTTCTTTTGCAGGAAACTGTAAGTCCTGTGTCTCATTTTTCTGTTCTGTTCGATAATGCAATAATTCTTATGAAAGGAATACACAGAAATATAAGTAAAAATTATATGACCGTGCAGAGAAAGATAAAGCTGTTTGAAACTCCTTGATTTCAAAGTACTGCACAGTGCTTTAGCTGTTGAAGTCAACACAGCTCGTATGCCTCCAGATTTTCATGCTGTCCTGGGTTCCTTGAAAATTTAGTTGAGTTCAGCTGAGTCTTAGTCTCTGTCTACCTGGACATATATCTAGGTGAATCATTTCAAGCTCTGCGCATGAATAGGGCAAGTGCCACAAAGCTGCATCTAGATTTTACTTCTAATCATAGGCAAAGCCCATTCAGAGAAAGGGGTGATACTCCAGTGCTAACAGTTTAACTCCTCTTTCCTGTTCCACAAAAAATTTCTGCTTCAACTGATTCTTTTTTCAAAATATGAAATACGAATATATAAAAAATGTTTCTAAATAATCTATAATTGCAAGTGATATTGGGATATTATTATTATTAATGCTGTTGTTATCAATTACTCAATCAATCAACTACAGACAAACTGCAGGTTTACTTGTAGGAATTCCTGGGAAATAAGTCATTCAAGATTTAATCCAAATCGTACCAAGTTCATCAGCAGTTTTTTATTGACTATAGTAGCCAGCTTTTAAACAAACCCTTAACATCTCCCATTAGGTGAGTACATTGAGAATTTTATCTACTCGTTTTATGAAAAGAAGCACTGAGTAATTTTTTCTCACGCAGTATCAGCAAGTAGCATCTGAATCTGGAAAATAACGTTATGTCTCAGATTGTCTCTATTTCTCAAAACACGGAAGCATTTGGAAACACTTGAAAGCCTCTGTACTAATGAGGGCAGAGTGCTCTTTGCTGGCAAAGAGTCACCGCTGGGAAACTCAGCCACCAGCATGCTCCACAGTGGGATGTGCTGCCCAGTCTCCTGTGGAGGAGATTCTCTCCCACTGTGCAACGAATAATGTGCTGCCGAGTCAAAGACGAACAAAAGGAAAACAGAGTACTCCTGTCATAATGGAGCACAAGACCAAAGTTCAGCTGTGAAAGATTGATTTCATTTAGACACATCTTCAGAGCACTCAGATTACAGAGCAGCCTCAGGGAAAAGCCCTTCAAAATAAGTGCGATCTGCCACTGAACCTAAACATTGCTCTTCAGGAGATAAACCAAGTGTCTGTATATTTGTGACATTATAGCTATTAGATTCATTTTAAGCTAATCTGGCAAGTTCTTAAAACAATAATAAGAAGAAAAAATCAAAGTAATTTAAAGGTATTCCTGAACCCGTAAATAACAATTTCTTGTACAGATAGATGACATTTGGGGACTGAGTTAAAAAGATCAAATCAGCTTCACTAATCATAGAATCATAGAAACATAGAATAGTT
>NW_009926213.1:0-1646 GCF_000696875.1 Nestor notabilis
ACTGGAGAGACATCAATTTGATAGATGGACCTCTCGGTGGATAAAGAATGGGCTGGATGGCTGCATGCAGAGAGTTGTGGTCAATGGCTCAGTGTCCAGTTGGAAAGCAGTAATGAGTGGTGTCCTCAGGGACTGGTGTTGGGTCTGATCCTGTTCAACATCTTTGTCGGTGACAGTGCAATTGATATGCCCTCAGCAAGTTTGCTGACAACACCAAGCTGTGGGGTTTGGTTGATACACTGGAGGGAAGGGATGCCATCCAGAGGGACCTTGAAATGCTTGAGGTGTGGGCCAATGCCAACCTCATGAAGTTCAACCAAGCCAAGTGCAAGGTCCTACACCTGGGCTGGGGCAATCCTTGGCACAGCTACAGGTTGGGCAGAGAAGAGATTCAGAGCAGCCCTGTGGAGAAGGACTTGGGGGTGTTGGTTGTTGAGAAACTAATAATGAGGCAGCAGTGTGCACTCACAGCCAGAAAGCCAACTGTATCCTGGGCTTCATCCAAAGAAGCAGGACCAGCAAGTCAAAGGTGATCCTGCCCCTCTACTCTACTCTGGAATACTGTGTGAAGTTTTGGTATCCTCAACATAAAAAGGATATGGAGCTGTTGGAGCAAGTCCAGAGGAGGGCCACGAGGATGATAAGAGGACTGGAGCACCTCCCGTATGAAGACAGGCTGAGAAAGTTGGGGCTGTTCAGCCTGGAAAAGAGAAGCTGTGTGGAGACCTCATAGCAGCCTTCCAGTATCTGAACGGGGCCTGTAAGGATGCTGGGGAGGGATTCTTCGTTAGGGACTGTAGCAATAGGACAAGGGGTAATGGGTTTAAACTTAAACAGGGAAAGTTGAGGTTAGATCTAAGGAAGAAGTTCTTTACAGTGAGGGTGGTGAGGCACTGGAACAGGTTGCCCAAAGAAGTGGTAAATGTTCCATCTCTGGCAGTGTTCAAGAGGACAGTTTGGAAGGAGCCGTGGGTGACATGGTTTAGCATGTGGTGTCTCTGCCCATGGCAGGGCAGTTGGAACTAGAGGATCTTAAGGTCCTTTCCAGCCCTAACCATTCTACAGTTCTATGATTTTTTGATTCTACAGTTCTATGATTCTAAGCAGATACCTTTCTTGGCCTGTTGGGGAAAGAATTATGTCTTTGACCAAATTTGATCCTATGCTTTGTTAGGGTGTTGGGTTTTTTTTTCCCCTAACTTTGATTAGTGTCTTCTCTGCATGTTTCTTCTGCTTATTTGCTGACTTGAACAGCTTTTTATTATCAGGCACTGAGAACATTATCAAATAAGAATTATATTACAAAGCTGAATGTTATCTTTACCCAGTGTTAGGTCTTTGTTTCTCAGTTGTAGCAAAGAAAACTTTTCCTCTGCATATATTGGAAGATGAGTGCTAACAGGCTTATTATTTTATCCCACACTATCTGAGGATGTTAAGGTTATTGATTTTCCTAACAAATACAGTTGTGACTGAATTTTAATGTTAACACTGCCAAGCCTGTTTACACTTACTATAAAAATAGTGCATGCTGACACTCTGACAGTTTGGCTAAGTAATTTTTTATGTGGTAAATGCTCCACCCCTAGCAGTGTTCAGGGCAAGGTTAGACAGTCTTGGGTGACATAGTCTAGTGTGAGGCATTC
>NW_009926213.1:1677-40932 GCF_000696875.1 Nestor notabilis
ATTCCTGCCCATGGCAGCGAGGTTGGAAATAGCTGATCTTAAGGTCCTTTCCAACCCTAATCATTCTATGGTTCTACGATTCTGTGATAATTGTTTTCAAAGTAACAATTCCTTTTACTCACATATGTTTCAATCGAAGTTTATTCAACAAACTATGCTGAAAATAGACCCATTTTATTACTATTTCACTGCTGTCCACACTAGTGAAACTTTAATTCACCAGAGAAGAAAGACTTGATTTACAGAAAATAAGCCATTGTGCTAAATGGAGTGAATCATTAGTAGAAGTGAACCCTGAGGAGATTCAAAGCTGAATTGAGACTGACTAATGAGAAAATGAGAGGAATATGGCTCCCATCCTGACTAATTAATCAATGAAATCTCCATACCAGAGTTTCAAGGAGAAAACTATTGTATATTCTTGCTTTTTCATGCCTTTTTTTTCCCCCTGTGTTGCTCTTTATTTACTTTCTCATGTATTCATAAGCCATTCAAGCCATTGTCTACAGTATGGTAAAGTAATCTTCTATGTAAAATATGGGGCATTTTGAAATTTAGTATGTACTTTTGTGGTATGTCACCATTTCAGATCTATTGCTTGCAATAGGTTGCTGTACATCATTATGCCACATGCAGGTTTCAAATGCTAACATCATTAGCTGGACTACTTCACCATATAACCAAATTATGATTTTATGTGGTTTCTGGTAGTAACCTAGCATCTAGCTATGTGGCTATTATTTATTTATTTATGTGGTTATTGTTTTCCTGAACATTTTAAGAGGTAAATCTTTGAAAAAAGTGTACAAACATTAAGTGGGTTTACATTTAATTTGTAAAAGGTAAATCTTTGAAAAAGAGTGCATAAACATGAAGTTGTTTTACATTTAATTTGTACTCAATCTGTTGCATCCACATTGTATTTTATTCATCAAACATATAATGTACAGTCAGCCAGCACCTCCATGGACAACCTACAGTGTCTAAGAAATATCAGATTTTCTGAGTATCCACAGATCACTGCAAATATCCACAAACAGTATGTCTGATATTCTGGAGGCACTTGCTGACATTAGCCACTCTTTTAATAACACTCTATGCGGACTTCACTTAAAGCTTGTTCAGACCAGAAGATAGCAATCTAAACATGAGAAAACAAGAATGACTTATGTTGTGTCCAAGGATTAGCAGCACAACTGCTCCTTAGGAATCCAGTCCAATCCAGGTTTTGATCCAATTTACCATATATTCAGTAAGGATTTATGTCTTCAGCATGTGAGATTTCTACTTTCTATTTCATTGTTTCAATTTAATTTTCAAAAGAACTTGACAGGGTGGGAGTAGTTAAAGAATCCACTTTGTTTTCTTTCAGTAGCAGCATTCTTGAACTAAGACAGAGTGCTCTCTAGGCATTTCTTTCAAGTGCATGACTGACAAACAGCAGTGCTAAGTACAAAGTGGTATCAACATATATGAAAAGGAAAGCAAGCGACCCATGTTGAATGGATGGAAAGTAGTTCTTGCCATTTTATTCACTTAATACTAGGGACAACTTTCACCCTGCATTCATGTTCAAGTATCATGCAATACATTTTCACTCAGCTTGAAGTTATACTGACTTAACAAATAACAAATCTATCAGAATCTCAGCTGCAAACTATGTACATTCAAACAGATAACAACAGACTGACAAATCAAAATCTTTTATCTTTTGTTTCCCTGTGGATTGGGGGTGATGTTTCTTGTTCTTTGCGTCAGGTCACACGAGTCATCATTACTCTTCTAAAACCCAGACCATCAAAGAAAGAATTGCTACTGCTGTAAAAATATCAACTATATATGTAGGATTCTTATGCAGAAGGAAGCATAAATTTACTGTAGTGTTATCATCTAAATAGAGATTTTCACTTATTGTAACATGATTTCATAGCATTAATGAGGTTTGTATTCATTTTCCTCACAGAAGTCACTAACACAATAGTTAGAGAGTGAGTCATATCCTTCCCTTGCAATTATCTCTGTATAAGAATTTTCCAATGTATTTATGATTTGTTTTTCTATTACCTTACTACCTTGCACAATTCACAGAATATTTATTATTTATTAAGAGGAATCTGAAACAAAATTATCAACATGGAAGAAAAAATAAGTAGAAAAATACATTCCTGGAAAGGAATATAGGCTATCAAAAAAAGAATCCTTAATTATTTTAGAACTAAATTTTAACTCTATTCAATTATCCAACTTGCTGACATTTCCTTATCACTAAAGAAACATTTAGAGTGTTAGTTAGTGCTGGCTTAGGTCATCCAACAGGAGTGAATTTTCTTCATTATAGGCGGTTTATTCTAATATGAATGCAGTAGGCACTTCACACAGCATATGCCTTCAATCAGCATGGTTATCTTAATGTCAGCTCTGTTGACACCAGAAATAATACACCAGAAATAAGTGTTAGTTCAGTGAGCATTGACTGAGTGCATCTAGCTGGAATGAGGAGTGTTTCAGGGGATTACTAAGAGTTACACAGTTGAGTATCACAGACAACCATGTTACATTGTATTACTTTATCTGACTCCCCCCAGTAACATGTAGAAAACTGCCAGGGAATTTTAGCACCTAACTACCACCCTTTTTCTCCTCTATCAAACAGAAGTGCATTCTTGGCTCCTTAGGGAGTTCTGTTTGCTGTTATGTTTCCAGATCAACACATCATCATAGGTCAAGTTTTCTGTCAGCTGAATATACAATACAGAGACACCCCAAGGACTTACTCTCTTACGCAATGGACTTAAATGATCCAATGTCTTTGCAATAAGTACAGTACAAATGTCCTGCATTGTCTGCCAGCAGAGCATCCTAAGGGTGAATTCAAAGCTTTTCTACCCCTAACCTTCATGATTGCATTGAAAGTGTCTTTAAAGACAAATGCTATATTAGCATACAGCTTTGCTCAGGGTTAGAGGCAATTCTGTAAGATTATTTAGTAGTGTCTTTTTATTTTTATATATTATAAATTAGTATCAAAGAATTATTTTTTTTCCCCCAGAATATGCTTGTTTAGATATAGAGATAACCCCAAAGGCAGTTACAGAGTTAGAATAGAAATTATCATCTAACAGTTGTGTCAGAGAATGAGTTCAATTATTCACATATTAAGACCGAAGCCAAAGCAATTATACCCATACAGGCAGAGCATATTAACCAAAGTGTAGTGACTATTTGCTTGCCCTGAACTCAGGTATTTGGATTCCTAAATACTGTAACTGTGGACAGTGTATAACCATTTTGTAACATCATAGCACTGCTAAAAGGTACAACCAACAACAAGAGCCCCTTGCTTGTAACACATTGAAACATAAATATGCAAATAATATGTAACCAAGTAAAAGGAAATAGAAACTTTTGGGACACTTGCACAAGTGGGCTAAAAGAAAAAAAGTGCTCACAGTAATATCCACAAGATAAAACCAAGAATGTAGAATAGAGGGGAGAGAGTTTATATCAGAGCCACATTTGCTTGTCTCTTGTCTTTTATACTGAAAAGATACTTTGTAAAAAACATAAAATAATCCTGCAGAACTAGCAAGAAAGATTCCTGGTGAAACCAAAATAATTCCTTGTCCCTAGAATAGGACAAATTATGTTGGGAGAAAATGTGATCACCATTTTTCTTTCAGGAACAGATTTAAGAAATGTAAAAGAAAAAAAAAGAAAAATATATATATATATCAAAGGTAAGAGAGGAAAGAAGAGCAACTTAGAAAATACCCATGCTTTTTCCATTTCTCCTTGTGGAAGAGCTCTCAAACTTCATGACCTTAACAGACTGAAAAAGATCAGGAACTTCAGCTGTCAGCATTAATCATAGGGTATTAGCTCGGTGGTATTGTGTATCCACAGTTAATACAGATTTTTGAAGATTGTTTGATAATGTAGTGATAACAAATGATAATGAGTAAGAACTCTGCACTGGCAATGTGCATTTTGATGTTTTAATGTCAATCCAGAAAAATGTTTTCTTGATGTATGAAAATGGCCTGATTTACCAGTCTTTTAGAGTCTCCCATGATAATCTCTAGTTCCATAATTGACACCAATATACAAAATATTTAGATTTTTTATTTTCTGTTGCAATATGATTGATCATAAATGTAAAGGCTTTACATTATTCAGAAGAGATAGGCAAAGGGGAAAAAGGAGATAGATACATCATTTTACTCAATAGCTGTTAACAAGGAAAATTTCTAAATGCTAACGAGTCACAGTAGATCTATGGAGATTAGTAAAATGGGCCAGTGAAGTTCAGGGAGAATGTATGCTTCATTCTCATGTTCAAATATGTACTGACATTATGATTATTATAATATTTACCTTACAAATTATATGGCTGAATAGCCAGTGAGTATGATAGGAGTTTCACAGCTAGGTCTGTGTAGCTACCCATATGATAAATACCAAACTTGAGGTGAGCTAAATCCCACTCCTGATAGAAAATGAATACATCATAGAGATTAGAATCCAGCAAGATCATTAAATATAGAAAAAGGACCCTGAAGAGAGCTTTGTCTGGGTTTGCTTCTAATCGCTGGGGAGTAATTGGATAATCATGCAGACCCTGAAAGAGAGCTGGGAGTTGAGGCCTGCCATGAATATCTACATCCATTAAAGGTGGCTAACCATCAGAAATGGGAAGAAGGAGAGTGACGGACTGAAAATGATAGATTTCAGGAAAAGCAGACTTGACGAGCATAGAAAAGTGTTAGAAGAGCCTCCTGGGAAAAATTAGGAAGCAATGACAGATAAAAGAGAAACATCTAACTCTATAACTGTCCTCACAGATTCTTCTGATCAGCAGGATCACAAGCTAAAAAAAAACCCAAAAACCAAAACCCAGCACCCCCCCCCAAAAAAAAAAAAACCCAACAAAAAAAAACCCAAACCAAAACAAAACCAAAAAAAAAAAAAAAAAGTAACAAACCAAAACCAAAAAAACAACAACATTAAGACAAAAGTTTTTAATTCATTGTTTATTTTTATCTTGGGAGGGGGGAAGTAAACTTATCTAACTGTATGGATATTTCTGTAACAGAAAAACATAAAATCTCAGAACGCACTAAAGGAAGATGTTTTAAGGCACTGAGAAAAATCCAGTATTTTTCAGATAATCCAGGGTTGATGAAATTCGCCTTTGAGTGCCTAAAATAATGGCTCAAATAATATCATCAACATTAAAGATCATCTATAAGAAGGCACAGAGGCAAGTGTCAGGACAGGGGTCTATTTTTTAAAAAAGGCAAGAAATCAGAAGCAAGAACATTATAGAACTTCATTCAACCTTCATTTCTTCTATGTTACAAGAACACTTAACCTGAATAGTTACAAAAACATAGCTGACAACAAGTGACATTACTTACAAAAATTGATTTCTCTTTAAAAAGAAATACAAATGTCTATTCTTAGGCAAAAATACTCAGCTTTACAAACAAGGTTTAAGGAAGCATAGAGCTAAGCAGTATTTCTGAGGGAAAAGATCAAGGATTTAGTAACATGATTCTTACAGAGGAAAAATAGTTATTTCTAAATAGCTGGATATTCTTAAGACACCCTGCTCCATATAGGCAAGACCTCACTCGCAGGCATGTGTTCAGTATGACTCTCTGATCTTCAACAAAGTTTAGACGAAAACAATTAAAATGCCTAGAGCTCTAGCAATGCCACTGATGAGGAGAGATTAAAAGAACAGAAGTTATTCAGAGGTGAGAAGGATGAAGGATGATTCTATATTAGTATTCAAACAGATAAAAAACTGCTTCAAAGGTAAAGGAAATGAGATAATGTCTTCTTTTCTGTCCATAATAGATAGTGCAAAAAGTAATGGGTGTAAATTTTATCAAGGCAGATTAAAAAACACATATAAAATTCTACAATCCTCTGCTAGAATATCAGACTGGACTATATGACCTTGAAAGATCCATCCAGCTCTATTTTTCTCTTAACTTGCATGGAAAAATAAAACCAAAATGTTGACTGTATTACTTGAAGTAGGGATATGGTTGGAATTGGATTTTAAGTGTTTAAAATGTGAATTAATTTCCACAGGTAAAAGTTATAGTGAATTGAGGAAATGTAGAGTACTCAGGATAATAATGCAAATAATTTTGCATGTGTTTCTGTATGCCTGTGTAAAATTAGTTACTTGTGTATGTGTCTCTAAGATCTGAATTTTTGTGTTAACCACTCAAAACTGTACATCAGAAACTGGTAGCAAATGATTGATTCATATGTATGCTAAATACCGCAAATCTAACCGGTAGCATAAATTTTCTAAGCAAACTGCAAAAGATGGAAAGACACACCAGTGTAAGACTTGTATGTATATGTTTATAAATTCAGAGATACAAACTAGTTCGCTGTCAGATGAGATGCTAATGCATGTTGTCAAGAATGAGGTACAGCTGAGTCTCACACTGAAACGCAAAGTAATATTGCAGGTCAGAACTGAAGTCAAAATTACTATTGTCAAAATGCCTTTTCCTTGTAAAGTCATCCTTAAGTAAATATTTACAATTTTTCCCCTTTGAATATAGTTTGTTGAAACAAAAATTTGGATTTCCATCTGAAAAAAATGTATGGAGTTATGATATTAAGCATGACTTTTTTTTTTTAAGTGACAGAAGTATTGTAGATGCTTTATGAATTTTTAGAAAAAGTGATTGATCCTGAGGGAAAGACCTAACTTGGAGCCAGAATTAGATGGAAAAACTTATGTCTCACTAGATTCTGTATAAATTCCTGAGACAGTTTCACAGGCCCTGAAATAAAAACATGTGAAGAGATGAGAGACACCAACTGCACAGGGTTAGCAAAAAAGAATTGTATTGCTATTTTAAAATTATGTTAATTGTTGATTTACTTATGATATGCAGACTATTCAGCTTTTTCTAAAAATCATGCTTGACATCCATAATGATATTTTCAGATACATTTTCAAATTGAAGTTTTAATATGATTGGAATGCAAGAAGAAATGTTCTGTACCATGAAATCAGCATTCTGAATCTTAGGAGGTTATATATGCATATAAAAGGAAATTGAGTACTCTTTGCTAGAATATCTATGATCTAGGCTGGTTTACATATCCTATAATGAATGTATTCCTTTGAATATGTGTGCTCCAAATTAATAGGCTACATTCATGTTGCAAAGAATTTCTGGAATAATAATTTTAGACTTGATATTCTCAAACATTTATGTACCTTTTTTCCACTTAACATTGGGCTGTATATACAAAGCTAAGCATGTGAATTTGAAAGAACAGTATAATATTTCTAACAATGAAATATTATAGCAAAATGGGAAAAGAAATATATAGCCTGGAAAAATTATTCAAGCAAGTGTTTAAATACAAAAGGACATTGGCAAAATATTTTTGCAAAATCATGACCAAGTCCTTACAGGGACATTAGGAAAAGATGGGACTGCTTTTGGATGTAATCACATCAAAATATTGGGGCAGAAGAGTCAATAACAGGAGTCCAAGGTTAATAAAATCTTCTCATGTAGAGCAGATATGACAGTTGCTGACCTTCTAACTAGATTCAAGCAGTAGTGCTCAAGGATTAAGGGTATATCCAGTAAATCATCTATCACAAATGTTCCTTTTAAAATTGAAAGATCCCACAATCTCTGAACAAAAGATCTAGTCCTCCATGCCTTTACAGATGCATTACAGGAAAGGAAAAAAAAAAAAAAAAGATAAATCTTCAGTTTTATTAATAAAAATTCTTAAAATAGAGATGATATAATAAAAACGACCCATATATTTTGTTATATAAACTGTGGGAACCATATTCAAGCTGAATAAGGATAAGAGCACGAAGCATGAAATCTAAGCAAGAAATCTTAGGTGGTTTTTTTTTGTATGTTGTTTTAATTAAATTGATCAAACCTAGTCCTCTTCAGTGACAAAACTAAAGCAAATTTAATTGCAAAGAAAAAATCATGAAAAGTAATTTAATCTTAATCTGACAATGTACTAGAGCCTAAAAGCTATGAACACCACTACTCCACTACAGGTACTGATCCATCCAAACAAGAAATTACTTGAGTTAAAAAAATATTTGATAACTACTTGTTAAATCCAGATTATTTTTTCCCCTCAATTGAAATACTTGCTGATTTCTAATTAGGTCAGTGTTTATATTTTTTTAAACTTTGCAATTAAGTTGCACTATTTCAGTATTCTTCAAATCAATAATGTACAGAAAGTTCATTCAAAAAAGGATAGGGAAGGAAAGACACTACAGTTCATTATCTTGTTGGTCTCAATACATGCTTAGAGACATGATGCTCATTGAGAAGCTACTTAGGTTACTCTCCTCCTTTGGCGGTGCAATTTTCAGCTGCCTTTTGTGGATTGCACTATATTTCTGTACTGGTGGAAATTATTATTTTGTTAATTCCACAACTTCTTAGCAGTTTGTTCTAAGAGAATTATTCATTGGATATTTTTAATTCCCTGTAACCTGGATTTGCGGTAAGGAAACTTTAAAATAAGCCATTTGTGGGTTCTCAGGAGCATATTGTTTGCTGTGTATTAGTAGAACCACAGAGATCTCATAGAGTTATAATAAACTGTTAGAGTTTATACAGTACTATTTTCTTTTCTTTTGTAAATAGTCATATTACTTGGGAAGAACATCTCTCTGATTTGTTTTTCATTCTAAATGTGGATAGGGTGATATCTTTATGTATGTAATACCATTATCAAAGAAAATAAATAAAAAAAAAACACAGAAAAAAATGTTTACAAAGACATGAAACTGAGATAAGAGAAGAATTGTCTCTGAAACTGTGTTGAAATCATTTAGGAGTATGTGTTGTATTATTAATCATCACATTTTTTGTTGCATATATTTAGAAAGCTTGGATGGTTTAAGCCCCAGTGTTAAACATTGTACAACCACTTCAAAATCTTGAAAGCAAACTGATAAGATACAGCAGCTAGATAAGTCATGGGCATAAAATGTGGAAAATGAGACAAACAAAAGAAACAATGTCAGATTAATTTTCAGTAATTTAATGTGTGCATAATGCTTTGGATTTGGCACTGGGATTTTATATCTTCTTGTAATATGTTTTCCCTTTGGATTTTTCCTCTGAAGGACTTGTGTTACAGTAATTTTGTCTATTTCCTTACAGCTGTAAGAATATCAATATTTTATGAGAGGTGGGCACAGTGTCATAATGAACAATACACTTAAGGGTTGTCTTAAGTGTAAAATCACCTTACAGTTAAGGGCTCTAAGACAGATATCACAAAGTCCTCAGAGCATATACCTCTTTCTTCATTCCCCTCTCACTGCCCTTCAACAACCATCTCCCTAGCATCTTCTACAGAGAGCTGCTCAGAGCCACAGCTTCCAGAGGTGTGATCAGGGTGTATGTGCAACTGACTCCACCCAGAATTGTTTACATTGCCTAATTCATGTCTCCTGGTTTAGTCATAATTCTCTGCTGAAGGTGACATTTTCAGATTGTCCCTCTCTTCCACCTGGCTGAAGGCAGGGCCCCTCTAATAGTGATCATAAGATTCTTCACTTACTTCTTGTACAAAGGTATTAGCATTCCTATTCATAGGAGTCAGAGTAAAATCAGCTCTTTCACTCTATCTGGGAAACTGCATATCAGAGACTGAAGAATCAATTTTTTTGGGAGTATCCCCATTCTCTGTTGTTTTCCTTTGTAAGTCACATATCCATTCCTCCAGAACTGAGGTAGGTTTTCCGTTCCTCTTTCTCAGGTCGTCTCCATGATCCTACAGGTAAAACCACAGGGTGCCCCATACTGGGCTGGATGGTCAATGGCAAGGTCTCCTCTACACATCATGCAACTGATGCTACGTGGGCAAAGAGGGCCACACTAATCACACAACGAGCTTGAATAGGAAATCACAGTTGTCCAGGAATCCTAGAAGGCATCATGGACTGGCCAGAGGGCAAAGATTTTGGAATGTCACCAGAGGAGGAGGTGATGCATGCTGAAGAAACCCCACTGTACAATAAAAAGCCAGAAATCGAGAAACATAGTGCCTTGTTTACTGGTGGGTCCTGTCGTATTGTGGGAAAGCATCGGAGATGGAAAGCAGCTGTGTGGCATCCCCTGAGACAAGTTGCAGAAACTGCTGAAGGACAGGGTGAATCAAGCCAGTTTGCAGAGGTGAAAGCCATCCAGCTGGCCTTGGACATTGCTGAACGAGAAAAATGGCCAGCCCTTTATCTCTATACTGACTCATGGATGGTGGCAAATGCCCTGTGGGGGTGGTTGCAGCAATGGAAGCAGAGAAACTGGCAACGCAGAGGTAAACCCATCTGGGCTGCTGCACTGTGGCAAGATATTGCTGCCCAGGTGCAGAACCTGGTGGTGAAGGTACGCCTCCTAGATGCTCATGTTCCCAAGAGTCGGGCTACTGAGGAATATCAGAACAAACAACAGGTGGATCAAGCTGCTAAGATTGAAGTGGCTCAGATGGATTTAGATTGGCAACATAAGGGTGAATTATTCTAGCCCGGTGGGCCCATGCCACCTCAGGCCATCAAGGCAGAGGTGCAGTATGTAGATGGGCTCATGATCAAGGGATTGTGCATCACTTGTGTTTATTGGCTTGGGTTTTTTTTCCTTTCCCTTTTTAGTTTTTTATTCTCTTCCCCTGTTATTTCCCTTATCATTATTATTAGTAGTAGTTTTATGTTATACCTCAGTTACTGGACTGTTCTTATCTCAACCCGTGGGGTTTACATTCTTTCGATACTCTTCCCTCTCCTGCCCAGAGCGAGGGTGAAGGGTGGGAATGAGCAAATGGCTGCATGGTTCTGGGTTACTGTCTGGGCTTATACCACGACAGCTAAAAGGCAGAAAAGCACCTCTCAGATTGAGTCGGTACAGCCTGTCAGAAACTACAGGATGTCATGTTGCACAGGTACTTCTGCTCTGGTTACGCCTTGTTCCTTGTGATGATCCATACAGATAAAAACTTTAGTGGTCACCTGCCCTGTATAAGAAATGCTCTGCTGGACCACAACATTGATCACACTATTAGTTGTATCTCAGTATCATTTCTGACCATATTTCCTTTACCTAGTTTTTTTTTTTTAAAGATCAACCCAGAAACAGTCTTTAACAGCAAAAGCAGCAATGCCCTTATTTTCCTCCTAATGAGGTCTATATCTGCAAGACATCTTTTATGGAAAAACAAACTCACAAAAATTCCATTATTTCTCCAGAAAGCAGCATCATAGAGTTGTTTCAAATCTGTGCTGTTATTGTTATTGTGCTCATTATTGTTTGTATTATTATCAAAACTGGAAAACTGAGAGTAAACCTGACCATTTCCAGTTTTTCTTAGAAAAAACTCTTTACACAGTGTCAGCTGCCAACACTGAAGCTTCTCTCTCCCCCCAGTCCCCCTTCCTTTTTTTAGCTTTGTCAAGAGGCACTTGCCTTTTTAAAATAACACAATATAAAATGAAGCATTCAAGTTTTGATGATCTGCTTCCTCTTAATTGACAACTGTGAAAAGCTATGGTAGTGCAGCTGTCATATTCTTACTCAGCAGTTACCTTCCAGAAAAAGAAATCATTCCATAATTTCCTCCATGCTAGCTAAGTAGTTTCCTGGGAACACAAATGGGGAAAAGGATATAGTCATAGCTTCTTTCAACTTGATGTAAATAAGTTTCTGATCAAGGGAAAAAAATAGATAAAAAATGATTCATTAAGTTGAATGCCAGCTGATGTTTCTTCCATATTGCAGATGGAGTGATTTTGTTGGGAAGTTCTGCTTCTTATTGTGAGCAGTATTAATAGGTAATTGATTATTATTTTAAGTAAATAACAGCTACCTATGTATTTGGAAAACTGACGGCTAAATGTCTCCTAAAAACTATAGAATATTCATGTTGATATACACCAGCATTCATTTTAATAGGTATATATAGCTTTCCTGCATTTAATTAGAATTTAGAATGTGTGTAAGGTACTTACTTAGTTTTTTATTTTTTTTAGATTAAGTAAGTCCCTCATCATTGTTTTGCAAATCAAATAGCAAATTGTGATTCTCTACTGCTTGGTGAAGAATGCTGAAGAAAAAAAGCAACTTTTGAATGAATAAGGTGTCCACAAGCAAGTGATATAGAAAATTCAACTTGCAACCGCATATAATGAGCCTAATGCTAAACAATAGGTATTCTTGACAAATGTAACATGACCTTCCCAGCTGTATCTTACAGTATTGTTTAACAGGGTTGTTGAACAGAATGGAACAATACGGTCCAAGCTTAAAACTGGTTGAAAACTGCCTTGTGATCTGGACAAAGGCCAAACAACTAAGGAGCATGCACAACGTTCAGAGGTAAAAAGTTCACAACTGAGGAAGATTCGTTTACTTCATCCTAAGACCCCAGCCCATGACCACCGGGAGGCACTGCGCAAGCATAAAGGACCTTTTAGCTAATTATATACCAAGTGGGGATAGGTTATGAATATGTATAGGCATGTTGCATCATCTTATGATTATGCATACTTATAGAGAATAAATGTAGAGGGCAACCACGCTGAGGTGCACATGCTTTTGGAGGAGCAATCCCGCATGCACCCAGCGCTGAATAAGGCATACCTACTTTACAACTCTAACGACTTGTGAAGTCACTCCGCATATCACAAGCAGTCAGAGGATTTATGAGGTAGTGTCTGAATGAAGGTTCATGTTTTCAGATCATGAAAAGATGTATAGAAAATCCTTGATGTAAAGGGTTCCAAAAGTAAAAGTATACAGCTCACATCATGTATTACACCCTTTTTGCCCTCTCGGGTTCTGTGATGGCTTTTCAAAATTTATGTTATTTCTAAAAAGACTAGCCATAAAAGCAAGCTTTCCAGATGTGAACTGAGTATAAAAAGATGTTATTACAACTGCAGAACATTGGAGAAAGTCTGACTAAGAGGAATTTAATCTCCTTTTTACACTCTATAATCTCATTGAAGGGTCAAGTTTACAGGCCACAGAAGACATGGCTATGAAACCATAAAGTATTAAGATGCTGATTATTTTAGCAGATAAAGTAGAAAAAAGAAAAAGAACAGAATCTTTGAGAAATGAGGCTTGGGAGTGGCAGAATGAAAAACAGAAAAAGGTCACAGCACAGTAACTGACATGAGTAAGGACTGCTGAATGTAAGAAAAAGAAAACTAGAAATATAACACTAAAGGGAATAGGATTTCTTTATGGAGAATTCCTACATATTCAATTGAGAAAAAAAAAATAGAGACACATATCTTGTGACAGAAAGATATCTGCATTTGTTCTACTATTACTGTTTGAACCTAATAGCTATATTACTGGGAGTCCTATCATGGAACAAAGAGTTTGAAATCCTAAACTCATATTCTATCTAGCCCATGGAGCTCAATTAAAAACAAATCCTGGATGATAGGCAAAAGTCTTATAATAACAGGAGAGTTAGATTTCCTAATCTCATTATGTCATAAAACAGGTCAGAAGAGATTACAAACCATGGTAAAAAAGTAGTTCAGAATTAGCCATCTTTTCATTCAACAAAAGGTGTCTCTGCCAGGAAAGGAGGCTTAATGCTAGGTGGAAAAGACTTAGGGAACGTAATTTTTCCCTTCCCTGCTGGAAGTATCTTGTACATTAAAACCATGTATGTCTGAGCAAAGAAATTTAAACAGGGTAATGCAGTGTACCGAATTTTATTCTCAGTTAAGTAAGATGAATAGACAATGCAGTAATGATAATATAAACCAGAAAATCAAATCAACAGAATTTTAATACACATGTAAAGCATGATTTGTCCCATTTTCATGAGCTGCACTATTCTAAGCACACTATCAATTTAAGGGGTATACGGAGACAATTTAGGCTCTCAGACTGGCAACTTCTCAATCCCTGAGACACACTCAACCAAATGTAAATAATGGATAAAAGTTGAAAACATAATTAAGTTCCTACAAGTTACATGAAGGCTATCAGATAGTGACAGGACTCATATCAGTGGACTGAGGAAAAGGAAGTATAATTCATTAATAATAGAGCCTGAAATGGATGACCAGCCAGTGAGGGCAGCCATAGCAAGTGCTCTTCCCCACTTCATGGAACCACCAAAGGAGATGCAAGACCAGCTGGAGTTAATTTGGTGGGAAGTAAGTAATAGAGGACATGTACTCAAAGGTAAATTTAATTACTTTCTACAGTTTACAAACAATGCACTCTTCTGTGAAAGAGTAAAACCTGTGGTCCCTAAGAATAGACTGCTTTTGAGTCTCTGAGATTACAATGCAAATCAGCTCTACCTGAAAACATTTTCATTGAAACATGACAATTTTTTATTTAAAGGAAATATTATTTCTGAAGGAAAAATAGTTTATGTGATTGAAAAAGAAAGCAAAGCAATAATCTACTTATCCAAAACAACACTTGGTACATGTTTTCTGGCAGAATGTTAATGTCCTATTTCAGTGCAAGCTTAATGATCTTTAATTGATGTCTTAAGTATGCTATTCTTTGTAAAAGTTATCGGTTTCAATGTTAACAACATTTCAGATGACAAACTTACATTTTTGAGAAAGCCTGTCATTCAAAATTAAAGCGGATTGCTTTGTAAGTTTGACATTTAGAGTTCTCAGAAGCTTCTACCAATGGTGAACATGGCAAGCAAACAGGGTGTGGCTCTGCAGTTTGCGCGGCGGTTGGCGCAGGCGGGGCGAGCGGGCAGCGAGCAGGATGGTGAACACTCGCCTCAGGAGCAGGGCCCACTCTGGGAGCGCTGCTGTGGCTGCCCCAGAGGTGGCCAGTGCAGGCACCAGACAGAGCCCATGAGAGGGAGGCTGCAGCGCAGAACTCAGAGTGTAGAAAGTGCCACGACTGGTCTCTTGAGGAGAGGGTGCGCAACGGATGGGACTGCTCTCGATGTGCCCTAGTGGAGGAGCTCCTGCAGCAGGGGCTGAGCTGCGGGAGGTTGTTGGTGAGCTAAAAGATGCCACAGAAGCTGAGGGAAAGCTGGGCAGCTTGCTCCAGGACCAAACCGTGCAGGGGCCACAAGCGTCCATCATTGCTCACACAGGAAAGAAGGAGGGCATTAACCCGGGAAACTGGGAACTAGTAACAAAAAAAAACCAACAAAAAAAGGAGGAAGAGGACAATTAGCAGCAAGGGGATTCCTCCTAAATCCGATGTCCACACCAGAACTGCTTCACAGTTCTGCAGGACGCTAATGATGAAATACCCAGCAGGCCAAATGAAAAGCCAGCTGATGCACCAGTAAAGAGGATCACTACTGGTGCCTCGAGGAAACAGTGGCAGGTCATAGTAGCAGGGGACTCTACTTTGAAAGGCAGAGAGGCAGCGACCGGTCGGTCTGACCCAGTCTTGAGGGACATGTGTTGCCTGCCATGGGCTTGGATCAGGGATGTTTCTGAGAGGGCTGCCTAGTAAATCCCACTGACTTTTACCCCACTCTAGTGGTCCATGTGGGTGCTAGTGATATAGACAGCAGTAGCCTGGAGAATATGAATAAGGACTACAGAGCCCTGGGAGAGGTGGTTTGGGGCTCTGGAGCTCAGATAGTTTTTTCACCAATTCTGCAGGATACAGGGAAGGATCTTTAAAAATCTAGGCACATTTGGCAGGTTAATAAATGGTTAGAATGGTGGTGCCATAGTTAGGGGTTTGGGTATTTAGAACATGGGATGCCATTCGGGAGGCCAGGCCTACTGGAGGCTGGTGGAGTTGATCTAACGAAGGGGAAGAGCTGTTTTGGTAGGAGACTTACCAGGCTGGTCAAGAAAGCTTTAAACTAGATGTGTTGGTGGTGGAGGGCATCAATCCATCCCAACAATCCTGGTCACTTGCCAGCACCTATAATAAGTGCTTGGAGCAACGTAGAGATACTTCAGATGCTCCAGCCATTGAGTTGGCTTCATTTGGAGTCTGGCTCAGATGCCTCTGTACAAACACCCATAGTATGGGAAACAAACAAGAGGAATTAGAGATGTGTGCAAGGCTACAGGGATACGACATCATTGGTGTCACAGAAACATGGTGGGATGGCTCCTATGCCTGGAGTGTTGGAATGGAAGGTTACAGGTTGTTTAGAAAAGAGAGGCCTGGCAGACAGGAAGAGGGAGTTGCTATTTATGTCAGTGATAAGCTGGAGAGTATGGAACTCTGTCTGGGGATGGGTGAAGAGCCAACAGAGAACTTGTGGGCCGAGCCCACAGGCATCATCTACCTGGACTTCTGCAAAGCATTTGACACCGTCCCGCATGACATCCTTGTCTCTAAATTGGAGAGACATAAAGTTGATGGATGGAGCACTCGGTGGATAAAGAACTGGATGGACTGCCGCATGCAAAGAGTTGTGGTAAATGGCTTAATGTCCAGTTGAAAAGCAGTAATGAGTGGTGTCCCTCAGGGATCGGTGCTGGGACCTGTCTTGTTCAATATCTTTGTCGGTGCCATGCACAATGGGATTGAGTGCACCCTCAGCAAGTTTGCCAATGACACCAAGCTGTGTGGCTCAGTTGATACGCTGGAGGGAAGGGATGCCATCCAGAGGGATCTTGACATGCTTGTGAGGTGGGCCGATGCCAACCTTGTGAAGTTTAACCAAGCCAAGTGCAAGGTCCTACACCTGGGTCGGGGCAAATCCAGGCACAGCTACAGGCTGGGCGTACAAGAGATTGAGAGCAGCCCTGCAGAGAAGGACTTGGAGGTGTTGGTTGATTAGAAGCTTGACATGAGCAGGCAGCAGTGTGCACTTGCCGCCCAGAGAGCCAAGCGTACCCTGGGCTGTATCAAAAGAAGCATGACCAGCAGGTCAAAGGAGGTGATCCTGCCCCTCTACTCTGCTTTCCTGAGACCTCACTTGGGGTATTGTGTGCAGTTCTGGTGTGCTCAACATAAAAAGGACTTGGAGCTGTCGGAGCAAGTCCAGAGGAGGGCCATGAGGATGATTACAGTGCTGGAGCACCTCCGCTATGAAGACAGGTTAAGAAAGTTGGTGCTGTTCAGCCTGGAGAAGACTGTGTGGAGACCTCATGGCAGCCTTCCAGTATCTGAAGGGGATGTCTGAATAGGGATGTTGAGGAGGGACTCTTCGTTGGGGACTGTAAGGGTAGGACAAGGGGTAATGGGTTTAAACTTAAACAGGGGAAGTTTAGATTAGATATAAGGAAGAAGTTCTTTACAGTGAGGGTGGTGAGGCACTGGAATAGGTTGCCCAAGGAAGTTGTGAATGCTCCAACCCTGGCGGTGTTCAAGACCAGGTTGGACAGAGTCTTGGATGACATAGTTAAGTGCGCGGTGTCCCTTCTCATGGCAGGGGGGTTGGAACTAGATGATCTTAAGGCCCTTTCCAACGGAAACCATTCTATGATTCTATGATAATGCCCAATTTTTGTCTATAGCATAGACAAGTAGAAATGTGGATATAAATCCAACCTCTATAGGTACTTCACTATGAAGATATAAAGTGTTTATTTACACTGTTACATATTTCTAACCCAGAAGTGAAACGCCAGATGGAAATGCACGCATACACTTAATGCATCTGTACACACACTCACCAAAGTTCATTTACCTCATCCAGAGAAAAACTGGCAAAAATTCTTTGACTAGTCTCACAAAGAGGCAGTGTCTCATGCATCCCTTCAGAGACTAGTAGGACCAGAGCGAAATACACAGCTGAGGCATAGTACAGGGTATAGATTAGTACTATGCTAAAGGGACAAAATGTTTTCACAGTGTTCTGCACAATTAACAGAGAAGGAAATGTATAAACTAAAGCCAGAAGTTAAGATGCTGCTGTCTACAAAAAAAGAACTCTAGAAACAGTTACTTAAAGCTATAACTGATTGGCTGACCTGAAGGATTAGTCCTGTGCACTTACTTCAAGCAGTTCAACTCTGTCTGACCTGGATCTGGCAGGGTTGCAGGTTGTAAACATCATTCTATCTATTATTCTTTTGAATGCAAAAGCAAGAAAATAATATTTTTCCAGGAATTAACAGACATTTATCTCTTTCCCAGAAGTCATACCAAATTCCTAAACTCCTGGCTGAGCTGCAGATTATCACTGTTTACTTCCTTCTTTAAAATCAAACAAACCCTCTAATACAGGGCATTTTTTCCAACGATTTTTTTTGAGGCCAAATCCCAAATCAAGTGATTTAGTAGGAAGACTCCAGGTGACATTAAGGGGATTTGGATTAGTTTCTTAGGACAGAAGGTGGTATATATTTTCCAACTGCTCTTGGTATAACACAGTTTTGATCCTGACTGAAAAGTAGTAGTCTGACCTCCTTTTCAAAGAGAGACTATCACTAACACAACTTCAAGTTAGCCATGACTTTTTCTAGCTAGACTTAAAAAACTTTGGGGATGTACATTCTACAGTTTCTCTGGCTATCTTTGGCCAGTGCTGCACTACTCTTCTACTGAGAGTAATCCAGCTCATAGGCAGCCTACCCCAGCCTTCTCCACGGATGTGATATCCAAGTACAATAATAATGTTTAATACATACTTAAATAATACCAAAGTAATTTTAGAGAAGGTGAAGGCAGGATTTCCCTCCACACAGCTGTGTCACTAACTTTTTGGCACTGTGCACTGAGTTTTATAAGTAAACATATAGTGTGATCTAGAAGGATGAAACTTCCTCTTAAGGCTTTCTGTCATGGGAAGTATCTAGCATGTATAGCATGCATTGAGCGGTCACAGGAGATCAAGGCTTCTTCACTCTTATTTGGGATAAGTTTATTGAAGACTCAATCTTTTAAAAGGGTAGGCAGACAATTTATTTTGTTTGATTTATTTGCTTCTGCAGCACTACCACAACCATAACAGAGATAAAGTAGCATACCATGGTTTGACATTAAAACCATTTTTGAAAAAAATATTATGACTCCTCAATATAAGTGGTAGGCATATGAGGCTTAACAGGTTTTGTGACTCAAAAATACTGCTACAAGAGGAAGGTAACAATTGTCAAAATGAGAAAATATGTAAACATGTAAAAATTTACAGAAGGGGGAAGAAAGTAAGTGAATGAGGAAATTGCAATCAGTCTTATCATCAACCAGAAATAATTAGCTCAGCATGCTACCATTCAGCTGTTGATTAAAGTATTTGCTTAATATGTTTGAAATAATGATGCTCATTCATAAGGCACTGTCAGCACTTCTATTAGTAACTATGCCCCTCTGGGTTTTGTACCTTTAAAATTTGTTCAGGGCTCCATACAAAATTTCATTAGTTTGAATTATACCACTTTTAGTCAGATTTGATGAAAGTCATGTATGTATGCTGAAACACCCAAAGCTCCTCTCTTGAATCCTTTGCGTATTCTTAGCCCCCAGTGAAGTAAAAAGAAATTACAGAAGCACAAACCAGTGCAAGAGTGCTCAGAAAAGACACCAGGAATTTACATATATACAGTATATAAAGTATCTAAGGCCTCTGCATACAATTATTATTTATGAATTAATGATTATGAATTAATTTTCTATTGTGCTTGAAGATGTTAAGATTTTATAAAATCTAAATGATAGTATTGGTGTTAACTTTTTGCACAGAAATATAATTAACATCTGTATGCAAAGTTGTATTCTTCATGAGGAGACCCAAAATCAGCTAGAACTTTACACCTTAGTGCTGACAATTGTTAATATTACATTTTATGCTTCAAAGGCTATTAAGAAGATCTTCCTGGATTTTTTTTTTTTTTTCAGAATGGCTAGATAGTTTATAATTTAAGCAGTTTGTGGTTGTTGGAAAGAAAAACAAACAAGCAAACAAAAAAGAACTAAAGCTTATCTCTCTGTTATTCTACTTAATGACTCTAATTATTCATGGGAGCATTAGTTTGCTTCCATTACTGATGATATAAACATTTTATGCTCAATCAATGTTACAGCAATAGAGTTCAAAAGGAACGTATGTTCAGAAATCTGAATTCAGCCTTGGTGTTATGTAGTTATCATATTATATTTTAGGAAATATGCATAATGATGATATTGCAGTCTTATTCTGGCTGCATTGCAACAGATACAGGCAGTTTAGCTGCTTCTTGTCTAGAACTATATGCAGACTATATCTGTACAGCTTCAGGACCATGGGCTGTAGCAGCTGTGTTTCATATAGGACATACATCACATGGGATCATGATTTAAACATATCACTATATTAATTGAATCAACTATCCTGTCGTCATAGCACAAGCTCTTCAGTCATTTTTATGTTTACTCACCTACTACTTAGCATCTACAGCTCCTTACAATCTACTGACATCCTTGTCTACATCCTTTGTAAGCTTCTAAAGACTTAAGTGATTATATTAACTTTTCATGAGAAGTAGGAAATTACCTATTTTATATATATACATATATTTATTTTACAGGCTATTTTACAGTTTATAATTCAGATCAAGCTGAAGCTTGGACTGTTGAAACCATGGTCACAAACCAGACATCTCCTTTCCTGATCTTTGAGACATTTGAGTACCAAGTAAATGAAAAATAAGATCCACATCCACTCCATTCCAAATGTGTATAGTCCTTACAGTGACCTGGACCTCAGTTTTGCATATTTTGGATTAAAGTCCTAAATGTTTCATTTAGGTAGGATTTTTTAGTGATTGGTTTGATTGGCTACTTAAATAATTAAGTATTAATTAGGCTATTAAAAAGGCAGACCAATAATACAGAGAAATAGGAAACAGCAAACTGACATGAAGGTCTTCTACTATATCTACTATATCCAATGTGTGCTATCCAACCTCCTATTCTCCATTCTCAGGAGCAGGCTGCTATACTTACTTCTAGGATGTTGTTCATAGCTCAATATCTAACATTGAAGAGGGTGTCTTTCTGGACAGAAAAGACAGAAACTGGTGGGACAGCAATGGGACAATTAATTCATCTGCCTTCTTTAGCCTTTTAGTCTTGCCTAGGACAATTGGTTTTCTACTAACCTGACTGCTGAATGTAAGCTCTTGGAGGCTTAACACATTTCACTTGATGAGCACTCTTAGACCCCAGCTCAGGACTAAGTAGGAGGATGTTGGGTATTCAGTATCTAAGCATTTTTGATGACCAGTTCCTCTGTGTGTCTTCTAGGTCCAACTTAGTACTGCCAGGTCTTCACCATGGTCGCTACATCTAAACCCTGATTATATGACATGAAGAAGTGTTATTTCCTTTTTTTTCCTAACACAGAGATGGTACATGAGAAGAATTTTGAAGGATGCCTGTGTTTGCCCTATAACACTCTTCTCTGAAGACTCATGCCATCTAAAATTCCTGGGTATCACTCATCTCTGAGGTAATTCCACTAAAATTACTGATGCTGCAGTGTGAATAACTGCTTACAAATTTTTGCCTTATGAGTTCCATGCTTAAAAAGTCGAAGTTATTCAATTGTCCTGATACTGAACATGTTTTTTCCTGTTGGCAAATCTATCCTTCATTCATATAGTATTAGACCATGAGCAATATATGCCCAGATGTATATTCAGCCAGTTAATTACAAGATACAATAATCACAATGGTTTTAAGCCACCTTGCAGATGAAGATTCCAACATGCTATTAAAAATGTAATAACCTGGTTAAAAGTAAATATGTGCTGTAAAAGCAAACAACAAACCAGTAGATATCTGGTTATAATAAAATAATATTTTTCTTTAAAATGCCATAGCTTTAACACAAAATTTCAGATCAATAAAAAGTTATTTCCAATGTCCTGTTCTGTTCTTCTTGCCGTGTGTTTCTGTACGTGTGTGCAGACACAGCAAAGATAGCAGAGTATAAGAAGGGGAAAATGCAATTTATAAAAAGAAAATTAATAATTTAAAATTAGGAATGTAAACAGCACTGATTGTCAAAATATCCCTAACAGCATTTACCTTTTCCCATAATCTACAGTTATTGAATAGAATGTGCCAGAAAACCTAAGGAAAGTATTTAGAACCATGATCGGTATACTAATTTACTGTTACTGGCTGTGTTTTTCCTTGCAAATGGAAAAAAAGTATTTCTGTTATACGATGTTCACTTTTAACATTCTACTAACGTTAGTTATGTAATAAATATACCTTTCTATTTTCATGAATAGTCCAACAGTGATAAAAAATTTCCTGTTTGTAAATCCTGTCCATGTAAGCAGTTTAAAATCCACCTTTCCAAACTTCAGAGCAAAATTGCCTTGATGTCCCTCTCAATATTTCTTTTGACTGGCATCTGCAGGTTGAAAAGGTCTATGCAGACATTGCCCGGCCACAATTGTGATCATCCTGAAGTAGGTAAAATAAAGTTGTCTTATTTTCTGATCTTTCTTTCTATCTTCATCTGATGCAAATGAAACTACACTGGTGCTACTGAACACTGATCAGTGCCCTGTGAAGTTTCAGAAGACCATTTTTGCTTTTCTTTAACATATTCATGTGGCCAGATTACAAATATTCGTAAAGTCTAGCATTCTTATTTTAGGATAC
This sequence comes from Nestor notabilis, assembly GCF_000696875.1. NCBI lineage: Eukaryota > Metazoa > Chordata > Aves > Psittaciformes > Psittacidae > Nestor > Nestor notabilis. The sequence goes on from NW_009926213.1 coordinate 24,243, forward strand.
AATTACAGATCTGCGTTTAAATTTTAGATAAATGAATGCTGAAACTGCTTGAAGTCAGGAGAATCTTCTTTGCTATTACACACATATGATCATAGCCTTCCTCTAACATGCTTTAGCACCTTCCCTTGGCCCTAGCTAAACTCTCCCTTTCTGCAAAGCCAAAGCAAAGGAAGAGGCTGAACTTGTTTCAACGAGTCACCTACCGTATCCATATCTGCAGCATTTCATACCTATGTAGCAATGCAGCTGTGTGACAGCCACACAGCTATATGTTTCCAGAGAACCCTTTTGCAGCCTTTAAAGGCTCTCCTATGTGATTATTAAAATGATAATTATGTTCTTTAAATGGGAGTTAAGTTCTGATGTTCCTGGTACTCTGAGGATGCACTGTATTGTTTATTCAGGATCTTATGCAAAAATTATTCTCACTATCACTCATTCTTGAAAATATTTTCCCCGTATTGGTCTGACTGCTTACTTCTGGCTAGCTGTAACTAACTTCCCATAAGAGATACGCCTCTTTTGCTCATTGATGATTTCTTGTGAAGTCTATTCAGGTAGCCTATATAACATTACTGATAAAAAATATGTATTTCTTTTTAAGAATCCATAAGATTTTAATCTTTCTTAATGTGAATTACTCTAGTTCCACTGTTTCTTGAACTATGAGGCTAGTTATAAAGGACAATATGATGATAAATCCTTTGGCCTTCATTCTTTTCTTTATGTATCATGGAATTATAGAATAGTTTGGTTTGGAAGGAACCCTCTAAGGTCATCCAGTCCAACCCCCATAGTCTCATAGGGATTCCTTAGTAATCCTGTTAAATTGCAATTATTTATGTCTTTTTCCACCTAGAGGATGTTGAGGCATTTTCATTTCATCCATTCGGGTCTTGTCTATATACATGTCGCACATGATTCTGACTTCACTCTGGGTCATCTATACTACATCATAGTTTAAAAAGTCAAGCTATCATATTTGCCAGTGGCTCAGCATGAGTTTCTCAGATGAGAGAAAAAGAGCATGTGTCTGTCTTCTGTCAAACTGTTCATGTTTATACGGGAAGTAGGTTTACAGAGCTAGTCAATCATCAGTAAGACTTTGCTATTCCTAGTTGCATTAAAATGTCAACTCCCAGTTTTAAAAGGTCCGTTAGAGAAGAGTTTAATTATAGACAGACTGGTCTCTTTTTTGATATAACTACATCAGATAAGCCAGTTTAAACAGATATTTTGTAGACTCCAAGCCTAAATTTTAAGGTAAGTAGAACTGAAATAGTGGTGCCATTTTTTAAGTGTTGATATTGTATGTCACTGTCACACCTGTTTCATACTCTAAACTGCTAGTGGATATTTTAACTGAAATGAAGGCAGGAGATGGGGAATGAGCTCACTGCCAAACATGTACAGGGCAATCTGCAGTCTGCTAACCATGATTTCCCATTTCAGCTTTATTGTCTGGGGTTTTTTTTCCAAAAGAGAAACAGCATTTCAACAGCAGGTGTACCTAGGGATATATGTCACAAAACCCAAAGGCTTTATGTATTTAAAGATATGTAGCCGCCTAAGTTTCCATCAGTAGGGAGAAGCAATTTAGCACGATATTGAATCTCTTCAGATTGACACTGCTGTGAAGGACAGCTTCTTTTGTCTCACACCTATTTCTAGCTATCCCACTTAAGTTTGCTGTGTGGTCTGGGCTTCTATGCATGCAAAGTTTATGCCTTTATATATTAACAAATTCACCTGTATTTACTTTATCAAACATGTTCTATCTTTAATGTGAAAACAGTCCTGACATCAGAGACTATGTTGAAGGACTTCTTACTCCAGAAAAGCCATGGAATGACACCTGTTTCTGTTCACACCCGCTGTATGTCAGGAACGCGGAGTTCTCAGTTTCACAGTAACAAATTGTAAAGAAAGATTCATTCTATCCTGCATCTCACTGTAAAAGACACATTTCACAGAAAGACAGTCAGAAGTCTAGCATCCTTCATTTATTTGACAATTTTTTTGTTTACCATGTTATTCAAAAAAAGATGGATAACAGCATCACAACATACTGAAAGTGGCCAGCTGGTCTAACCTCTCCTATCCAGAGATGATTTAGAAATGTTTGAGTTCCATCCATGACAAACACTTTTATACTGTTTCATACTCTATCTTATCTTTACTCTTTCCAACAGATTGATACAGACTTTCCACAGCTCAGCATGCTGGGTACAGTGAATTTCAGTTATGAGTGCCTCAGGTTCCCTATGAATTGCATAGGAAATGTATAGGCATGTGATGCAAGTTTTAGACGATAAAACAGAGAGCAGAAAGAGAAACCATACACAATTTGTTTGATATGAAATAGTAAATATACTTGTCACTTCTTTGAGCATGCTGAATAATTAATTCTACTTTTTTGACATTATTATTCATGTGGAAATTTAAAAAAAAAGTGGAGCTCTTGAGTTACTTTTATTTCTGAATGCTTTTTTTAATAATAATCACAACTTTGTAGAAGTTACTAGCAGAGTGTTAGTATTTTATGTTATATAGAAAGATAGTACATTTTTATGTAGTTTCCATAACAACCAGAATATAAGGTAATCTTAAATAATTTGCATTTCACTGCAGCCTGCATTATGGATGCCTAATATTGTGTCAAAAAATAAATTCAAGAGTAGTACTTTCATCTTTTATTAAAAGATGTGTTTTATTTTAAAGATGTGTTTTATTATAAAGAGGTGTTATTTCTGTTAAATGGCAGGTCTGAGAAATAAATAATTCAATATTTACATAAGCAGGTATCCAAGTTGCTTTCAGGATATACAAGCATCTAAATATCTGCCATTAGGTGCACTCATGCTGCAACCATGTTGGCAGAACAGAGCATCATGGACATACAGCTAGCAAATTTGAAGTTGTAACTTTGGTTTTGTCTTTGGAATTTATTTGCAGAAATCTCAGGCATTTTGCTTCTGTGCACGTTTGAACAACTTTTAAGAAAAAAAAGTCTCATATTGTGCTTTTTGGGATACTGGAACACATATTACTTTATTTGACAGAAAAAGGTTTCTATTTTTACTTCAGGTGAAATCAATTATCTGCAGCCATCTACCCACTAGCTGATTATATTTTATTAAAGTATCTCATTTTTTCCATAATCAAATGAAAAAAAATTACCGACATTAAGAAACATTTTGCAAGGTACTTTCATCATGTTTATGAATGCAAAGAAGATAATCGTTCTACCTTCAGTTTGACACATCTGCTCGTGCTGTTTATAATGGGCTTTCAAGAATAAGATTTACCATGAGGTCAGCTGTGGAGCTATTGTTAACTATACCAGCAACAGCTCAATTCAACTATAATATCCAGACTCTTAACACACATAGCATTACTGAAGACTTTTATAACTGCATATTTAGCCTGATGTAAACTAAAATGTTACAGTTCTGCATATCTGCCTGAATTATTTTTTATGTCTATAAAAATTCAGATCAAAACCAGAAGCAGTGAGTACTTGCTATGTTAGACCTTCTTAGTGTGTTGGCTCCAGACTTTCTTGGATGCATGATATCATTCACAGAAGAGGCAAATGAATCTCCAGCTCTGAACTTGGGTGAAGCAGGAAAGAGAACCTTGTTTGTTCCACTGAGTCTTAAAGCGACTGTTTCAAGAATGAGTGGCAGTTCAAAATATGTCTTCAAGTCTTTCTTAGTATGACGCAAAGCAAAAAACTTTAAAAAATAAACTTTTTTTATGTTACCAAAAAAATCATTTGATGTGAAGCAAATGAAAAAGGACATATTTAAGACAGTAACTTAATTTTTTTAAGTAATACATCTATAATTGCTCTACAGTGACCATGAGGAAAGAGTTAAAAACAGAAACAAAGGAAAGAAAATATTTATTTCTAAATGGTACTTTCTCTTCACATCACAGACAGCTGCCATGAGACTGTAGAAATTAATCAGTTAATAAAGACTGCTCCATTTATTTTGCATCTTCATCACTGGCTCTCAGAGCACGTTGAAAACACAAGCTGACTCTCCAACCCACCACATTTGGGTTTGGTGCTGGCTTTTACATGCATTAGCAACAGGGCCACCTTACAGTTATAGGCTATCTCCACACTGGTAGCTGTGAGACACAAACTGCATTTCTTTAGTTAAGTATTTATGGTGAAATTGTAATTTCAATAGGAAATTTCCATACAGACAAGAAAAATCTTAAGGTCCTTTTCAACCCTAACCACTCTATAATTCTATGAAAAGATCATATAGTGGGGATCAGTTTAATTGTTTGCAATAGTGCATGTTATCTAACCACACAGCAGCCCCATGCTAAAGGAATCCAGTTGCTAGACTACAGCGACGGTGTACAACAAAGCTGTGAAAAGCATTTGCAGTTCCTCTGGGGCTGTGCCAGCCGTGCTCAGAAGGGAATCTATATAAAAGTGGGTAACACTAGGACTACACTGTGGCTGCTCTGCACCTTGCTCAGGCATCAAATTTGAAGAGAGTTTAAAAACTAATATATTTGATTGAAATACCCACTCCTGCCTTCATTTTCATCTAATCAGAATGCTAACTTTAGAAGACTGGTTTATGTTTGTTATCAGTTTAAGACATATGCTGTCTTCATGTATAGAAAACTATATTCATGGCATAGATGAGTGCTATCCCTGGAGCAAGCATTATCTTCATGATAATAACATCAGCAATCAACCTTAAAGAGGAAAAAGAAACTTGCAGCTGTAGGGTGGAGAAGGCAATGGTGGTTAAGCACCTGTTGCTGCTGAAGCTCTCATTCTTGACTCTGATATTAAGTTAGAATCACAAATATTTCATGCATCAAATTAACCTAATCTTGAAACACACTCTTTTAGATTTGTTTCAGCTCATGGCAATGTGAGATACACAGTGAGATAACAGTGTTATCATGGAATAAAACATTAAAACTAATGAAGACCAGAACACTACAGGAGCGTTGTGAAGTGTTAAGAGTGGATGCATACTCTTAAAAAAGTGGATTTCCTTTAACGTTTTAACTATAACTATCAACTCAATTTTAGATGCACTGCATTCATTATGTGAAAAACAAAGACTGAAATGTTTGTCTGTGGGCTGCTGGGGTGGAAGCTCAGCAGTGTAGGCCTGGTTAATATGAATATGGTCTATGCAAAAGTCCTCTTATAGAAATCAGTTTACTAAAGGGAGAAGTTTTATAACTCTTTGGGAAGATAATGAGCACTCATACAGCATCAGTGAGTCTACTTTTGATAGTGCGAAAAAACATCTCACTGCATATTTCCAAGTACAACCAACTCACATCAGTAAGACCCTGTCTGGTCAGACATCCAGCAGAATTGCATGCAAATGGAATTATCAGAGTTCAATATTTCAGCTGTTAATTTCCCCATCTGTACCTAATTACTACTGAAGTAGTGTGCTTTTCCACAATACAGGTCAACATGCTGCAAGCACAAAAAACAAGCTATATCAAATATCTCCATTTTAATATTGTCATAACAATAAACCACATATTTTGGAAGCCTTAAATATTGAGGAACTTAGGTTTATTGTTATTTTTCCTATCCCTGATTCCTACTCCCCAGAAATTAATGATATTCCATTTAGTGATTTCTTTACCAAATACTTTTTGTTGCCTCTTCAAATTCCACAGGTTATTGAACCAATTGTCTTTCTATTATTATTCTCCAGCTGCATTTAGCAGGGAAGATTTCTTTTTATATTTCAAATTAAAGTATTTTGCCTTGATGTTTATCTGTGGGTTGAGTTTTTTTCATAACTTGTGTTATAGAATAGAGGAGATAGATAAAATATAGAGAACATGTTTGACAGATAATAAAAAAAGGCTCCTTCTGATATCCATATTACTAGAAACCAGTCATTGGTGACTGCTTCAGACAAAAATCTCAGTCATGGCTCCTGTAGCACAAGTACAGAAACATGCACATACAAACTATAAAATCTATGTAAGTTTGAGAGGTTTTCAGAATAACAAAACATACTGCCTACATCTCCTTCTGCTTTTTAATTGCTGTTTGTATCCTACAGGTGGTCTTTGTAAAGGTTATAAAGACTCCAGATGAGATAAGACTAAATTCAAATTCTACTCTCTTATCTATTCACTTTTATTCACCCAGATCCTACTGATTTAAGTAGGTGCAGCACTTATGCATGTGTGTGAATGTCTGTGTGGATTAATATGAATGAAAAAAATTTCATATGAGAGGATTTCGCTGTATTTTCCCCTCAGGATTTTTCAGTGGGATGTACTGAAGTTAAGGGAACTTTGACCTTTGTAGTCATTACAGCTAGTAAGAAAACTGTAGAGTGGTTCTCTGATTCACAACTCAAAGGGGCACAGTCTCAGTTCTCATGCTGCTACTGAGTGTATTTCTATGGGAATGCTTTTAGAAGTGCTATCAGTAGAACTTTAATAATCATTCTGAACTGTCATGTTCACTAAAGCTACAGAAAGTTTGATCTTTAATCAAGAAGAATGAGCATCAGAAAACATTAGTTTATTGCAGAGATAATGTGCAGTTCACAGTATTGCTTATTACAGCTTCAGTTTTTAGATGATTACAAAATTTATTTTTCACTCAGTTATCTTCTGTTGTAATATTTTCTATTTTTAGTTACTAATATATTACTATCATATTTAAAAAGAAACAAAATGCGATATACTTACCAAAATGTGGAACTTAAAGTATCATTAAAACATGCCTGTCTTCTGAGAGGAATTTTTCAAGTATTCAGTTTTAGCTCTCTTATTAGATTGCTTACAGGTAACCCTTGTGTTTTCTATATTGATCATCTAATCTGGTGGGTTTAGTCACCCTGCAATTTATGGCAAAGATATCTGCCAGGCCCTGTCCTCTTTTTATGTTCATTCTCGAGTATCATTCATGTATCTTAGTATCCAGAAGTCTCCAATTTAATTTATAAATGTCTTAAGTTTTAGTTCTGAATAATATCTTACTTCTAAATACTTGAGAAAAACCTGTACGTCACTTAGGGCAAGGGACAATTTGCCGAGCTAGTCTGAAATAAGCTTGGTCCCATTTTCAGTTATTGTTCTCTATTTCTTTGCTATGACCAACCTTATGGTAGTTCTGATCCTGAGTGAGTTCATACTCTCTGATGTATGAATATGTGTATGAAGTGTATGCAAACATAGTAACAGTCACAGACAAAAAAGTTGTATTGATAAATGAGGAACATTAATTAGCCATTTAATTGTTCTTTCCACTTTAATTTATAGTAGGGTTGGTTTTACGTTTTTCCAGTTTCAGGGGTGGGGGGGAAGGACAGATTTTACTTGCTTTATGAATTAAAGAAGTCACATATATTAGAAATTGAATTCACCTTTCAAGATATCTCTTCATGCCTATACATGGCTTAAGTCACTCTATTGGTCAAAGTCTAATCTTGATTTTCAGCTCTTGTTATAGAAGATAAACCAACATGATTAAGCCTTGTCTGAAAAATTACTTTCCAGGCATGCCAAGGACACAGGAATCCAACAATGCAGCTATAAAACAATGAAGTTCCACCTAGAGTTGGACAGGTTCCACTGCACCTATGAATAGAGTCCAAGAAAGATTTTCTGCATATGTCAAATAAGTTGTGCTCAGTGCAATATTTAAAATATGTGATTGTATAAGCAAAATCTGATTGAAATTATTTTAGTGTTATTATCCTTTGTACAGAGTTTATTCAGCATTATATGCAAAGATTGCATGATGCTGTCCTAGCCCTGAGCTTACTGCCGGGGAGCAGCAGCAAGGGGCTGCTCCACTGAGGGTCGCAGAGAGCTGGGAGCTGCAAGGGGAATGCAGGGCTGGCTGTACACTATCCCACCATGTCTAACAAGGAAAGCAGAGCAGGACCAGTGGTGGTGAAAGTGATGAGGGTCAGATGAAGACCAGGGACAGCCAGATGAGTTTATAGAGATGAATGATGCCTGAAGTCAAGCCCACAGTGTAAGGTTAGGATCAGCCAAATACAAGGGGAGGCACAGCATAACTACATTCAAGCTCTGGTCCTTCACCTTAGTCTTTTCCTGCACCACTGCAGAGGTGTTTTGCCTGGCCTGTCTAGCTCATCCCTCAGCTTCTGTCTCACCTTTCTCTTTGCAAAGCAGTCCATACCTGTTGCTGTCTGACAGTTTATTCCAAAAAATATTTCCTACTGGTTTTGTTCATTATATACTACTACTGTTCGAAAGAATCAATATCCAAAAAAGAGATTAAGTATTAGGATACTCAGCCTGGGAGCAGAAAGAAGTTAGATTTTTCTCCTTACAAATGTGGTCTCATACCAACTAATACTCATGCTTAGTCTTGCAGTTCTCTTCATCTGTCTTCTGCTAATGAATACTTAATCACCTTCCTGTGAACCACTGAACGTTTAATTTTAGTATACATGTTTCACCTGTGACTGCTGAAAATTCAATACAGGAATACTCCTCCTTACAGGAACTGCAACTCATGAATCCTACTTCGTGTCTCTTGAGTCCTCCAGGTGAGTCCTTTAAACTCCAGGTAACCTCATGATAGGGAGCATTTTGTGGGCTGCTGGATGGTACAAGTTTGAATTTCCTCAGGAAGTAAAGGGAATTAAATAATCAAAAGCTGAGTGAGTGCTCTAGCCAAGGCATTACATGAGATGGAGTGCTATCACCACTTCTGGAGACTTTTTGAAAGAATGTTCTGTCCACAATTGCACTTTGGACTAATTTTGCCTGCTACTCTAAAAGTGTTTTAAGAATGCCTATGAACTGGACATCCTGAGAGGTTTTGGTAGAGCTAAACACAGTTTTTATTGTTAGATGTACAAGTAAATGCATTACTTACTGATAAAAGTACATCTTGGAGAAGTGTAAAGCAGAGTAAAGGATTTTTAGGGATGAGGAAAAGAGCATAAGCCAAGGAAATGAGGATCTGAAGGAACAGTTTTGATCCTTTTTGATTTTTCCCTCAGGCTTGCTGATGATTCATGTGAAAGCTGTTGCTTCTCTTTCCCCTGCCCCATGCCACTGTTAAGAAAAGAAAGGATATCACATGTAATAACCAGGGTCTAGTCTATGCAGCATCTCCTATACTAAACAGTCAATAATAGATACTATCCAATCCAATGTGGTGTCCATGACACTGAAGAACAGCAACTGAATTTGGATGCCATGAGCAGGAAAAAAAATCTTTGAACTGCTTGATTCCATCCTCTTCTCATTGTTGTAAGCCTTTTTTATCAAATAGATTTGTTCTGAAGGCTTTTCTTATACAAAGGGAATAAGAAAGATTTGACTAGGTGAGGACCTGTGCATTGGTCTTTGGGCAATGGTACAAAGAAACAAGAGAATACCCCAATTTCAGGCAGCTTCATATTCGTATTTCTTCCATCTTGCCTCCTTCTCTTCAATGGTATTATCAGGTAGGAATACAGAACACACCTCTATTATCATCCACATTGGCCCTTAGGATGATGATGAATCATAACTTCCACAACATTTATCAGGTAAGGCCTGATAAACAACAGTTTCTAGTTTTGGAATAGTTACCCTGATTAGAAAATTTTGTTTGGTTTTGTTTTGTTTTGTTCTGTTTCATTTTGTTTTCATGAAGATATGTTCATTAAATTAAACTACATTACAAGTCCACAAAGAAAAATGTTTTCAGAGTCCTTGTTCAGTTTTTAAAAGCAATGAAAGACATAACCAACTAACCTGGTGTCACTTGTCTGCTGCTGTATTTTTGTGTATGAATTTCTTTTACACTTTCTCTACTTTGACTATTACACCAATTTATGATCTTATTTCAGTTTTATTTCTTCCACCTGCCCTTAAAGAAAGTTTTTCAATTCAGTACTTTCAGTTATTGATATATTAATTCTCTTTCCCAGCAATATTTCATTAAAAAAAACCCCAATATAGTGTAATTCTTCTCTTAATATTCTGTAGAAAATAAACCCGGAAAATAAATAAGACCATAATATGTATATAGGTAACCATAGCTTATTGCAAACTTGTCTTTATTGGATTTTAGGAATACTTACAATTATATATCTAAGTATGATGTTGAGAGTTATCTTATGGTCTGTTTGTTACTAATGAAATATTAATTTTCATTAGCTCGTACTTAATCTTTTGTTCAGTGACAGACACTGAAAGTGTTGAAGGGAAAATTAGACTTTACCTTGCAAATCCAGATGTAATTGAAGTCTGGGATTTTTTTCCACAGTCTAAAAATCCATCTTGTTTCACCTTGTTTTAGCATTCTAAATGTATTTTGTTTGATTCTAAACACATTCTAGAAGTGTTTTGTTTGATATTATATAAAATCTGAAAGACACTGGTGTTGTTAAATTGTTTTAAATCATAAAGTATATGTGAGGAATTTTTAATTACAACACAAGGATGAAGAAAACCTAGATATTGTCCTATGACAATTACTTGGAGTTGACAGAGCAGAAATATTCCTTTCTATTGTTAAAAAATATGAAGATAGAATTTGGGATGTTAGAAAATACAGATTTATGTATCACTTAGGATACTGAAGTGATGAAATCTAACAAAGAAGCATCTTTGATATTCCTCTTCAAAGCAAAAAGACTTAAACAATTCCTAAACTATTTTAAATATAATTCTAATTTTAAATTATGATTTATGGTGTGTGCTTTACATCTCTAGAATCTTTATTTGAATGCAAGAAAAATGTTTACCTGGGAAGTACTTTACTTACTTCAGATATCATGATTCCATTTCATGAGCTAGACTTCTATTTATTCCTGAAGAAATTAAAGAAGGTTAAGTTTCTTTTTGTTGATAATATGAAACCATCTCACATGTAAATCCAGTCCTAGATATAACTTTTTAATAACATGAATAAGGAAATATTTTGCATATAGATGTGGAACCAAGTGATCCAGCTGAAAAAAAAAAAAAAAATCTCAAAAAAAAGGTAATTTGAGATTATTCTGAATTCACACATGAAAGTCTGTGCTTTAAGAGAATATTGAGTTTAAAAGTCACTCAAAAGTTATGAAAAGTCTAATTTGCATTTGTGTGATGCATACAGGCTACAATCTAGTCATGTCATCTTTTTACTAAAGAGATTGGTTTCACTTGGTAACATAATATTCATCATGTTTCCTCATTTTTTAATGATTCTTAGAAATTCTTTCTTTGCCTCCACTCTTACTGTAACTTCTTTCTCAAATTGAATTGAACAAAATATTGCAGCATTATGCAACATTATACGACATTAGCCCTCCTTTTTAAGAATATCTTGTTTAAATGGCCTATGGCTGCATTAGCCTTTTTAGCTTTATGCTTAAACTGTAGTTTAACAACAGTATAAATCAGACCTACTGACAAAAAAGTTCTTCCTAGACTTGTCTCCCAACATCATCTCATTTCTGTAGGCACAAATGTTTGTACAGCTGTGTTATGAATTCCGTTAGCAAAGCAACCCTGGTAAAATAAAATAATTTGTTCTAAAGTCCACAACTGGCTTAAAGTGTATGTTTTGCATAAAATCTACTTTGTGGTTCCTAAAGCTTATTTTTGACTTAAAGCTGATTTTATTTTTCAAGAGATCTGAACCAATCTGATAGCTGGCTTCTGCCAGAAGAGATGGTTCCTCCTCCATTCTTTCCTGAGTTCTGCTGCTTGGCTGATCCTTTGATGAGCTTTTCAGATCACTATACTAGCACAAAAACATTCTGAGGAGGTAGATTACCACTGTGCCCACTTAGTACATGACCATGCTGAGCAGATAAACATAGTCCAGTCGGTGCAAAGGAAGAGGCAGGGCTGTACAGATATGGACTCAGGCTCCTTGAGCATCTTCTAGCATCCTGGGCATTTGCATAAGTGCAGCCGTCACAGGAAACCTCACCTTGCTGCTTTGCTGCTGGTTAGCATACATGACTATTCTTCATAATCCAGCCTTCAGAGGGTTTTCCAGAGTCATTATGTCTCAAAATAAAGCATGATTATCATAGAAGATGTCCTAATCCTTATCACAGGATAGCAATACAGCAATTGCACAAGCCAGAACATCAGACTCTGATCTGTATGGACATGACATTTAACTCAATAAAAAAAACCCAAACCTTTTATTTAAGGAACTAAAAAATGTATCATTTTCCTCTTTCCAGCTTACTGGCGCTGTCAGTGGAACCTGACCTTTCAATGATTTACTTCCTTCTACAATTTTCTGAGTAGTGGTTTTTATGGCACTATCAGCTGCCTAAGAAAAGTTATCAATAATGTAGACCCGAGAACTAATTCTTGAGTGATAGTAGTGGAAAAAGAAATGAGCATTTCCCATCCTAAAGGTAGCTTGGAGTACAGTTTACTGGACAGCTTCTACCAGAAGAGTCTTCCATGGGAATCTGTAAAACCTGAAATATTTCGCCACAAAAACAGTCATGTTTTAAAACTGGTCTGCCCAAATCTTCCTGGTATTTCAGCTCTTTGCTGATCTGTCCATGCCTTCAGCTCAGTAAGCAGCTGTCCTGGGTTCAGCTACAGCAGTCATTTTTACTCCTTCTTAGTAGCTGGTGCAGTGCTGTGGTTTTGACTTTCAGCCTGGGAACAACGCTGATAACACCGATGTTTTCAGTTGTTGCTAAGTAATGTTTACTCTGACCAAGGACTTTCTCAGTCTCATGCTCTGCCAGGGAGGAGGGGAAGCCAGGAGGAAGCAGAGGCAGGACACCTGACCCAAACTGGCCAAAGGGGTATTCCATACCACAGCATGTCATGCCCTGTATAGAAACTGGGGGGAGTTACCCGGAAGGCCCAGATCACTGCTTGGGTCGGGCTGGGTATCAGTGCGTGGTGAGCAATTGTATCCTCTCTCCTTGTTATTTCTCTTACCATTGTTATTATTGGTGGTAGCAATAGTGGTTTTGTATTGTACCTTAGTTACTGGAGTGCTGTTATCTCAACCTGTGGGAGTTACATTCCTCCGATTCTCCTCCCCATCCCTCCAGGAGCAGGGGGAGGAAGAAGGTGAGTGAGTGAGTGAGAGGCTGCGTGGTTCTGAGTTACCGGCTGGGCTTAACCTAAAATGGCATCCTAGCAAACCATTCTAAATATGGGTAGTCAATGGCATTTGCATTCAGAAGACATTTTGGAGGGTGATACTTCATCATAAAACATTTCAAACTACAGAAATCTGCCATAAGAGTTTCTTTTCTAAGCCTCAATTTTGAGACGTCACAGTTGGCTAATTAATACGTGCTATGTCTACTTCAATCAAAACAGAAGACAAGACAATACTACTCAGAGCAATTTTATTTCTCTTTCCATTAAAATACCTACAGCTACCACTGTTAACATTTTCTTATATAACACTTGGGGGTTTTGTTGGTTGTTTTTTTGGTTGGTTAAGGTTTTTTTTCATGACGCTCAGTTTTAAAATAATACTTTTCTTGACTGAAATTGAAAATTACTGCTGGACAGATCTTTTTACAATATCAATCTCCCTCATCTTTTGATTAGACGTGTGTTAGCCACATTAAAGAACATTTATTTCTTACTCAAATGCACAGGAACTTCACTGGGGAAAAGATATTTGCACATGAGTAGAAAATATCAGTCACTTCTGTATTTTCTGTGACAGATTCAGACTACCTGCTAGTGTCATGCTAATATAATACAAGTAATATTTATTAGAACTTCTGAATCAGGGGAAACACCATCTGTCTGGGTAGATACAGCTTTCTATGAAAGAATGTGCAATGAATAATTTGTAGAGATTTTATTCTTCATGAGTTAACTAAATAAGGAACACTGTGTTTTCTTCTTGCAATTTATAATGAAAACAAAAACCCAAACTGTTGAAAAAAGACATTTATGTTTTTAAATATACTACTTCAGCAATTTCTAGGGAGTACAAGTGTGAATAAATGCAATATTTTAAGTTCATAGTGTTTACTGTGGCATAATAACACTAACATTGAATGAATTTGGTAGGAGAGACAAAGGAAATAAATTGCTGAAAATGCAATTAGAAATGTGACGTAGTGTTTAGAATAAGAAGCAAAAAAAACCAGGATGATGGTTAACACAGCGATTTTGTTTGTGATATCTTTTAACTTCAGATTATAGCATACTTCCAATTATGCAGTATTTATGAGATTCATTTCTTTTTCTACGTTCTAGTGCCTTTGACTTGTCATGCAACAAACTGCATCACATCCATGCACAGCTGATGTAGGCCTTCTTCTGCACAATAAACATGCATCCTTAATACACATGTCATTGATCTGATACTGAAAGAGAATTAGCCAATTTAAAAACTCATCAACCCTTTAATTTTCAATTTAAATCTTCCTTTATTGGCACAAATATCGATTCAGTATAAGATGTAACTTAGGAATTTATTTTTGGATTGCATTTCTCAAGTCATGAGCTTCACTTTCCTTTCTTCGCCTACTAAAACTGACAAGCTTAATTTATCTGCAGAAGAAACAAAATAATGTATTGAATTTGATAATGATCCATTATCTGTACAGGCAAGAAGATTGTAAAAATTGTTTCCATTAAAATTCTACTTTTATTTTGAAAGCTCTGTAAGTTTTAGACTCCTTAATTTATAAATATACAAAATTGTCTTTGTGCATCCTTGTGTGTTTCATCTGGGTGAATCCAGAGGAAGGGGAAAAAATAGTACTTCTGAGCAGACAGTAGCTCTCTGAGATGCAGAAATACTTGTTAATTGCATTAATAAATAATGTTTCAGGGGATGTGCCAAGATAAAGACAGTCACTTTAGAACAATAGTTTAACTAGGAAAAACAAAGCAGATTGAAGGCAGTACATTTTTACGTTAGGTGGACTATTCTGAGTAAGGCTATTCAGAATTTCCTTGAAAAAAAATATTTTCCTCAAAACTAGATAGATATTTCTTGTGAAATTTATTAATTTCCTTCAGTTTTTCATCAGAATGTTCTTTTTGGTACATAAATTTGACCAATAGTAATAAGCATAGATGTTCCTACGGCACAGAGGTTTGTCCTGGAATTTTTTTTTTCATTCCAGGGAAAAATTAAATGTATGATGAAATCTCAGAAGCTATTATAGAATCATGTTTGTAGAGATTTATTTTTTAATAGTTGCCATTGAATATTTCCAACTGGTAGATCTCACTGTGAAATTGAACATCATCACAAATGGGAAATTATAGAGCTGTTCAGAGCTGTTACATAAGAAGGGATACTATCTTCCATTCAGTCTTCATAACCATGTTTATACTTAAAAATGAGATGAGATGGTCCAGAAGGCCTTGGGAGTTAATAATTCCAGGAAATGGTGGTGATAGTGGACTGTAGAAATGAACGAACACAGTTCAGGCTGAAAGATGAGATGTGTCCATACGTAACCTCACACCATGAACTAGGACTGATTTTATCAGTTTCTAGTTCTATATAAAGACTATTAACTGAGAAAAAGCAGACTGTGGTTTAGCAATATGAATTAGAAATGTTTTGGTGAAAGCACCCCAAACACACAGGATTTAAACACAGGGATACAAAAGTAGTATAGGTCAAACTGGTATAGATCAGGTTTTTTTACAATGCTGTTGTCGTGGTTTAAGCCCAGCCGGCAACTTGGAACCACGCAGCCGCTCGCTCACTCCCCCTTCTTCCTTCCTCCCCCTGCTCCCGGAGGGATGGGGAGGAGAATCGGAGGAATGTAACTCCCACAGGTTGAGATAACAGCACTCCAGTAACTAAGGTGTAATACAAACCACTACTGCTACCAATAATAATGATAAGAGGAATAACAAGGGAAAAGGACACAACCGCTCACCACCCACCGACCGATACCCACCGCGACCCGAGCAGCGATCTGGGCCTTCCAGGTAACTCCCCCCAGTTTCTATACTGGACATGACGTGCTGTGGTATGGAATACCCCTTTGGCCAGTTTGGGTCAGGTGTCCTGTCTCCGCTTCCTCCCGGCTTCCCCTCCTCCCTGGCAGAGCATGAGACTGAGAAAGTCCTTGGTCAGAGTAAACATTACTGAGCAACAACTAAAAACATCGGTGTTATCAGCGTTGTTCCCAGGCTGAAAGTCAAAACCACAGCACTGCACCAGCTACTAAGAAGGAGAAAAAATGACTGTGGTAGCTGAACCCAGGACAGCTGTGAATAGTAAAAGAAATTATTTGCAGTAATTTTAGAATTAAATAAAAAATACCAGGGCTTCAGGATCTACTCATTTAAAGCAATGAAAGGCAAATGAGAAGTTTTAGTGCATGACAGAAGTTTTATTCAACTTTTTTTTTTTTTTTTTTCCAGTGGCATAAAGCTGCCAAACATCTGGCATCTGATTACAGATAAACTGACAACTTTGCTTAGTTGCAAAGGCAAAAATAGGTTAATGTGGGCAAGAATCAGAGTAGTAAATGGACATTAAGTCTTTCGTTATTTATAAATGCAGACCAGTGAGAAAAACAAGTGGTACTGCACACCAGTAATGTTCCTTAATCTGTGTGCAAGGTGGTATCATAGGTATATATATGAGTAGGCTTTTTCAGTGCATACTTACTAATAGAAATAAATGCTTTTATCTGTCATTGTTTACACAGATAAGGTTTAATGAGAAAGAATAATAATAACTGTCGTGGTTTAAGCCCAGCCGGCA
>NW_009926214.1:0-211 GCF_000696875.1 Nestor notabilis
ACCAACCCGTGTGCCTACACCCCGCCCTCGCTCAAAGGTACTGCGTGAGCCACCTGAAGGGAGAAACTGAGGCACAGGGATGTGCGGGGTGGGCTGGGGGCACCCGGGGCTCCCCACAGCTCTCTGGGTGCTCCCAGTGCTGACACTGGTGCCTCCCCAGCCGTGCAGCGCATCGTCCAGTCCCACCTGGAGGGTGGCGTGGCCGGGGGGG
>NW_009926214.1:381-748 GCF_000696875.1 Nestor notabilis
GTGTCGGAGCGCTGAGGGACACGAGGACAGGATTTCTGGAGCCCAGGGGACATGGGGACAGGGATGCCAAAGCCTGGGGGATGTGGGGATAGAGGTGCTGGAGCCCAGCAGACATGGGGATGGGGATGTTGGATCCTGGAGCACATGGGGATGGGGATGTTGGATCCTGGGGAGTATGGGGACGGGAATGTTGGATCCTGGGGGGTATGGAAATGTTGGATCCTGGGGGGTATGGGGACACATGGGGATGGGGATGTTGGATCCTGGAGCACATGGGGATGGGGATGTTGGATCCTGGGGAGTATGGGGACGGGAATGTTGGATCCTGGGGGGTATGGAAATGTTGGATCCTGGGGGGTATGGGGAC
>NW_009926215.1:0-290 GCF_000696875.1 Nestor notabilis
GGCATGGGGCTGGACGGCAGCAGCACCGAGCCCAGCGCAGGATCCGGGTAACCAGGAGCTGCTGCAGCCCGTGACCTGCCACCACCCGAGCGCATGCAGCATGGCATAGGAAGGGCCGTAAATCCCAGAGCAGGAGCAGCTGGAACACAGAGCGACTTTTACTGTAAGGCAGTGGCACATTATTTAAGGCTCCTTTTAAAACCTAACGTTAGGTTTAATAAGGGAGATAAAGGCATGTCAGCAGCTCTCCTGCTCAGGCCTCTGTGCTCCTGGCAGTGCTGGTGGGATGG
>NW_009926215.1:307-9068 GCF_000696875.1 Nestor notabilis
GTCACCAGCCCAGTGAACAAACACCGTCCTCGGGACAGGCATGACCCCGATTCCCACTGGCATCATCACACAGGCAACAGACCCAGAACCTCTGCCCCCAAACAGCACCTCCACAGACCAGCCCCTCTGGCTCCCAGCCTCCCCCAGTGCTGACCCCTCCCTGCCTGCATGCAGGGTGTTCAATGCCTGCTTCCATGTCAGACATGTGCCATCTCATTAGCATGTCCATCCTCCAAAGTGAGAAGGGGAGCGCGTGAGACCTTAATTGAATGTAACTAATTATTCACTCCGCAAATGCTCTGTTTAAATGGGATTGTGAGGGACAGAATTATTCATTCTGAAAAGGGGAGAGAAAGAAAGACAGAGATAAAACGGAGGCGGATGCTGGAGCTGCAGCTCCCTCTCTCTGCAGAATACCAATTACCGGATGAAGTGATTGTATAAATCTTTACCAAGTGAACGAACTGTGCTAGTCACTTACTCCTGTCCTCTTATTATAAGGAAGCAATGAAAAATCATCCCACTCTCCAGTCCACTTAAGAGCTCCCAGTCGCTGCCTCAGATGCTACCTGCAGCTCATCCTGGTGCTTTCCCAGTGTGGGTGTCCTGCAGAGACAGGACTGAGCAGGGATGTGTAGCACCAGCGAGCAGCAGTGACTGCCCGTGCCCTGGGGCTCCTACCCCAGAGCTGGAAGCAGTGATGCCATGCAGCTCCCCATGAACGTGGGGGGACATGGGCTGGTCGAGGGCCTCAGTCCAACACGAACATCAGCTCACCTAGGGACCCCCATGCCCACAGAGCCACACCAGGCCTTGTGCCTGCAACTTTCCTGCCCTCCCTATCAGTGGGTCCAGCCCTGCCAGTCCTTTCCTGTGGGCTCTCCAAGCACTCACCAAACTCACAGGGCTTCCTGGCCCCTTCCCATGCGGGAGTCAATGCATCTCACTCCCTGGCATCTCTGGCCACAGGCTGCAGAAATGCGCTCCTGGGTGGTGATCTCCATCGCTCTTCCCTGCCACATAGTTCAGTCCCAGATCCCTCACAGGGCTGCCTCCAAACACACCTGGTCCTGTCCTCAGCAGTGGTGTGGGATGGGAGGTCCTGGCTGCATGGAGTAAAGCTGACAGGCTCAAGCCACACCATTCCCAGGGACAGGGAGCACCCACAGCCCCGGGTGCTGCTGGTGACAACTCAGCCACAGCCCCTGCAAGAAACGCCAGGACCCCCCTCACTGCAAAGGCACCCAACACCCTGGGGGGTGGTTTATGGATCGAAGGCCACCTCCTCTCCATGCGTGTGCCACTCTGGAGAGAGCAGACTGGCAGCAAGTCAGCGAGATGGGGCAACCCCTCCAGCCTGCCCCACCTTGTACCAATGGGGATCTGATCACTGTCAGCAGTGAGTTCCCCTGTACTGGAGATGTGCTCGTGTGGGTGTGAGGGAGAGATATCATCATCATCACTACAAATGCAGCTGTTCAGTTCCATTCTATGCTTATTGGCTTTCTTCTGTTTATCTATAAATAATTGCAGGGACACAATAGACTTTTAAGACTGCCAAAGAGGTTGTCTCCCTCCAGCAGCCATATTGCCACAGCGCTGCCACCTTATCTGCTCCTAGAAGGATGAGGGTGGGAAAAAAACTGCCAAGGATATTTATCACCTGCAAACTACCTCTGCCTGCAACCCTGCAATCCACACCAGGGCCAGGACTGACAGCAGTGATCTATACTGCAGGCACTCGAGCCAGGGGTTCTCCACACTGCCTCAGGCCCCCTGAGCCTCCCCCCCGTGAGCTGGCAGCACGGTGCAGACAAACCCAGCCTGCATGCGAAGCCATGCCATGCTGCAGCACTAAGGGATGAGGGAAGCAGCAGAGGATGCTGAACTGGGTGCCCCGGGGAGGAGCACAGTGATGGGACAATGGGGCATTACACTCAGAGGTTTGCAGCATCTACAGCACCTCCCAGACACCCCTGCATCTCTGTGCTCTGCAGCAGCCCCAGGCTTTGCTGCTTTCCTGCAAAGCACAAACACACTGCATAGCCCTGTTGCTCTCTTGGTGCTTGGCATCCCCACCAGCCTCACCTGCCACTGGGACTCCTCCTATGCTGCCACCCAGAGGGTTTTGCACAGCACTTACCACTGCGGTATCCAAGAACCGATCTAATTGATGTGACACCAATTATTCAAGTATCACTAAATGAAGAATTAATGCATCTCTGCGTACAAACCTCCCAGACCCTGACCATAAAATTATTACCAGCGTGAAAGGAGCCAGCTCCCACCACAGCAGTGCCGGCCAGCCCTGCCAGGACACCCTTATGGCCACGCAGAGAGGCGGCATTGCACGGGACACCTGCAGAACCCAGCTCACTGCACAGGGTCAGGGCATGCAGCTCCCCCCAGACCAGGCTGTAGCCACGGTGCATCCAGCACAGCCAAACCAATCCCAGCAGCATCAGCCACAACCGTCCTGACAGCCCCTGGAGCTGCACACTCTGCAGGACACTGCAAGAGCCATTTCTGGGCTGCTCAGCACAGCCCATGCAAAGCTCTTGTCTTGGTTGTGGACTGGAACTGGGAAAAGCCATTCACTGCATTGAGATTTTACTGTGAAATTAAGCCATGCCTGGACACACAGAGCTTGGCACAGGCAGCTTTTGTGTTTTGTAAATGGCTTTCTACGATCAATTAAAGAGAAGATGGCTGGGGGCTGGGGCATGTAGGGTGGCTGCTTTCTGGACTGGCTCCAGGTCCCTGCTGTGCAGCCCAGAGGAGCCGTCCTGGGCCCCAGTGGAGCATCCTCAGCTGTGGGACACCACCCCTGCCCCTTCCCAGCCTCATCCCAGCTTCAGGACCACACCATGGTCCCAGCACTGCTCCGGGAATCAGAGAGGTCCCATTGAACTGGGGGATGCAGCGAGGCACAGCCAACGTGGCACAGCTATTACACAATCTCCCATCATATTTGTGCAGCAGGCACAGCAAGTGTGGCACAAGTGCTGGGCTGCTTGGGTAGCCAAGGGCTCGTCCTGGTTCTGGTTTGCTCGGTGTTTTCATTAATGGACCTGGATGATGGAATAGAGAAAGCATTTATTAAATTTCCAGATGACACAAAGCTGGGAGGGACTACAAGTATCTTGGAGGACAGGACTAGAATTCAAAATGATCTTGACAAATTGGAGAAATGGACTGGAAAAAATAGGATGAAATTCAACAGGGACAAGTGCAAGGCAGTACGCTGAGCCAGGAACAATCAGCTGTGCAAACACAGGCTGGGATGGCGAGGCCAGCGGCATGGAGCCAGCCAGGCATGAGCCGCACAGGCACACGGGCAGGAAAAGGGCAGCCAGGAGACTGCCTGCTTGGCCCAATGGTCCTCTGGGAGAGGAGAGGAACCTCCTCTCACCTGGAGTGCAGATGGACCCCTCGGAGCTATGCCACGGGCTCTCCCAGACTCCTGCTTGCTTCTCCCACACCAGCCAGGAATCACAGTGAGATCTGGCTGGACCCCCTACTGGCCCCTGCACGGTGGAGGGGGCCAAGCAGGGAGCCCCGCAGCTCTGCCATGCCCCCCATGCAGCTGCTGCCCAGTGATGCCCCAGGGAGATACCCCTACAAACACAAAAGCTGTTCAGCCTTTCCTGTTGCAGCCCCACAGGCACCAGGCAGTGCTGGGAGCTTTGCTCCAAGGGCACTTCCCACATGGGGCTCAGCTGGGGCTCTGGCTGCAAAAACCCCAGCTGTGGCTGGGGGTGGCCATGGCTGCAGCCCCACAGAGACCCTGCTGCGGTCTTCCCTCTGCTCCAGTAATTAGAGCTCCAGCCAGCACCCCCCAGCCTGTGCAAACACTGAGACTCATTTAAATAAATTAAGACGACATAATAAATCAAAGAGAAATGAGGGGCTATGCCTGGGGGCAGGAGAGTCACTCGAGTTTAATTACATTGGCAAGCCTTTTGCAACGAAAGCTCGTCGAGTCCCACACGCCGTGAGTGCAGTTGTGCGGGAGCAGCACAGCTCCGCAGCCCGTGCCCGGCACAGTACGAGCACAGCGCCAGCTCTGCTGAGTCAGGAAAGCGACGTGTGTGCTACAGAGACGGGTCCTGGGCACTGGCGGCTCCTGGACCCCCAGCAGTGGGTGCTCACACGGGCAGGCTGCATCCCGGCAGCACATCAAGAGCCCAGCACACAGCCACTGGCAGTACCTGGTCCCACTGGTCAGCCCGCAGAACCCTGCCCAAGCCCCACCAGCCACCAAGCCCGGCCCAGGCTCAGGAAGAGGCCATGGTGCCAGCAGCATCCCTCCACCGCCACCCCGGATTTACAGCCCGGCCCCTGTTGTTTAAAGACTCTCGCTCAGGGCTGCGGTGGGGACTCCGGAAAGAGCTTTGTGTAGAGACAGCAAATTTATGAGACTGGCTCCGAATCCCCCGTCACATCAGGGGCCAATTCGTCTTCCCAGGGCTGAGGATGAAATTAAATTATTGTAAAATAAATCTGTAGAAATGATGAAAAGACCATCACCCGCGGCACAGGCAGGGTGCTGGGGACACACGCAGCCCTGACGGATGGGGCTCACCAGGTGATGAAGTGCCGGGACCCAGCAGCTCAGGGATTTTTGCTGTAATCTCACTAAAGAGATGTTGTTTACAGGAAAAAGGGTATTTTTGGGAGGAAATTGCATTTCAAGGTTAAAGGAAAAAAAATGGAGCGAATCTCCTAGGGAGCCCAGTTATGTGCAAAACGGCAGCAGAGAGAGACAGGCGCTGGTGCCAGAGAGCAGCCAGGCTGGACACGGGCTGGAGCTACCTTGCACATGCAAGGGGCCAGGGGTGGCCCCAGCACACATGATGCCACACCGCCGAGGCTCCCGCCGGCTTGGGCAGATGTGGGCAGGGCTGGGGGCTCACAGTGGGGTCAGCAGTGCACTGCCATGGGGTTCACAGCTTCCCAGCTCAGTCTCATCCCACAGGCAAGACACCAGAGATATACTATTTTTTTTCTTAAGATCACTGGAAAAAAAATAATGACTTAATCTTAAACTGTGTTAGCTGGCCAGTTAACAATAGGCCATTAGCACAGCTCAGCATGGGGAAGGGATTTGTTTAGGGGACACAGTTGTAAAGACAACCCAGCACCAGGTGCTTAATAGCATTTCAGAGGTATCAGAGTGTTGCAGTGCTCAGCAAATGCAGCTGTTGGGAGCTAGAGACTTTATTCTTCGCTTCTGTGAAATCCCCCAGTACCAATAGAGACTTCTTGGCTCTGCCCTAAGCACAAAAGCAGCGTGGAGAAAGCAGCAGCTTTGCAGGGCTGAGATCCCAGCCAGCTTCCAGCCCCTTGCATCCCGGCTGCCCCAGTGCCTGCAGGCACAGCTCAGCCTGGCACCGGGCACAGCCACGTCTTTGCTCCTGTCCCATTAAACCCGGGGGCTCCCCTCTGCCCCCAGCAAAAACACTCATCCTTGGCACCGGGGAAAGAAACGTCCCCTGCCTGGGAAGCCCTGCTTCCTGCCCCTTGCTCATCCCCAGCTGCTTGTGCCATTGCTGTGGGCAGCCCCGGGGCACCATCAGGTTCTGCCTGAGCCTCGACCGTGCTGTGATAGCCTGGCCAGGCGCTGTCACCCACCAAGAGGCTCCTCGCTCCTGCAAACGCCACTGCCCAGCTCCAGCTCCCATCCCTCCATCGGGGCAGCGCAGCGAGCACCAATATGTGCTGCCCACGGGTGGGCACAGAGCTCCTGAGAGCAGGGATGGAACCCCAGCATGCTCCCATGGTGCTGCCCAGCAAGCACCCACTGCAAAGCCCCTGGCAGAGCCACAACAACCCACCCCTTCCTCAGCACAGCCCTGGGAGGCACACTGCCCCGGATAGAGGGACAAGCTCTGCAGGTTCCTGGGAGGATCCATCCCTGCTGGCCCCCAGCAAGCAGTGGTGGAGCCCAGCAAGAGCAGACTCACCTGTGCAGGTACAGCAGCTGCAGCACCCAGCATCGATACAGCATCGACATAGCAAACATGGGCTGCAGGGAGCTGGTGGTCTGAGCACCCACGGCAGCCCTCAGCAGACCCATCACATCCCAGGGCCGGACCATGCCTGCACCCTGCCAGCTCTGCCTGGCCTGCAAAACACCACCAGCCTTCCTGAAGGAGCAGGCTGGACTTCCTCCCACCACAGCACCCAAGGCAAAGCAAGGAAGAATTGCTTCCCTCTCCTTTTATCAGCTGGCAGGGAGTGGTGAGCACTGCCCTAAATCAGCCCCATGTGCACCTAATGGCCAAGGTCACTCCCACCCCAGGGCACAAGTGAGCTCCACCTGTCTGCCCCAATGCTTGCTTGGTGCCCTAGTACATCCCGGTGTATCCCAGTATATCCCAGCGTACCCCACATCTCACCCAGAGCTCCCGTGGCTGAGCAGCTCCAGCCTTTCCCAGCCCCCATGGCCAGTGAAGCTGAGCTGGGGGAAGGTGCACTGCTGGCCCAGCCATGGTGCAGTCCCTGTTCTGCAGCCCCTCACTGGGCTGTGCCGCATGAGCTGCAGTGCAGGGAGGGGTCCAGCGGCCTCTGTCGGGGCCCGGCAGCCACGCAGCCGTGTGTCGGAGTGGAAGTAAAGAGTTACTGAGCAAGCAGACGCTCATAATTCATGGTCACTGAACTGCAACAGGAACAACGACAAATAATAATACAGGAAAATGGGGAAAAAGCCTGAAATCGTTAGGCCAACGGTTCAAGCATGAAGGGAGCGTGCCGCAGGAGCGGGGCAGCAGTCACGCCATGTGCGGTACACTGCGGTGCTCTGCCCCTGGCCTGACACCTCCAGCACAGGGGCCTGATGGGGCCATCACCCCGCAGGGGCTGTTCTGGGGCATGTGCCCAGCCCAGGGATGCTGAGCAGTGCCACGTGCTGGCCCTCAGCGCCCTCCAAGCCTGGTCAGCATGCAGGGAGCTTGTTCATGTCACCAAGAGACAGTGAAGACAGATCTGCTCTCCCTAATTGTAATTAGTGATGCTTACCATGGGAGTTTGCAAACACGGTTTAATTAGAGCAGCCGGGCTCCCTTCACACACTGCACCCTCTCTGGGGTCAAGGACAGAGCAGAGCTGCGAGATGCTCGGCAGAGTTTGGCTGCTGGGTCCACACAAGATTTGCTCTTCTCTTTGCCCAGCCATGGCCTAGGAGGCTGGCAGGGCTCGGCTCAGCTCGGCGGGCAGGGATCACACCATGCCTCTGCACAGACCCTCTCCCAGCTCCACCACGACTGCACTGTACCCGCAGGACAGGGAGGATACCTGTGCAACAGAAACTCAGACAGAGGCCAGCAGACACTGAGCTGGGAAATTTAATCTACAGCTACAAGAAAGGGCTGTGGAGTCTTTAGACGCACGAACCTGCTTCTTCTGTCAAGAAGAAAAATAGGAATGGGGCATAGGGAATTAGACAGAAGCTGCTAAGCAGACAGGGTGGGTGGGGGTACTCAGGCAGAGCAGGTGAAGGCCAGCGGGTGCAGCCACGCCAGCCACTGGGCAGGTTGTCCCGTGACTCACCAGATTATCAGGAGAGGCGAATTTTGGCAACCTGAGTGACAGCATCCTGAGGGCAGCTGGCTGCGGTGGCTGCAGTGTCCACGCAGGCTGAGCCGTGAGCAGGAGTTGTGGAGAGGAGAGCAGCGACCTGGTCAGAGCTCCCTGCAGGTCCCAGGCACTGCTCTGGGAACCTGGGTGACTAATTGCCCTTGTCACCAAACCTAATTAGGAGGCTGGCCACAGCCAGCTGGAAATTGTAAGTGTTCATTCTTTCTGGCGGAGCAGTGCCCGTGCACTGAGGCTCCTGCAGCCCAGCCTGGCCAGATCTGCCCCATAGTGGCCCTGCCTGCCCCAGCCATGGCCAGGCTCTTTGTGGGGAGAAGCTGGGGTGTTGGGTGCTGCTTGCTCCAAGGGCAAGTCATGGTGGGTGCTTCCCCATGCTGGGCACGGTGCTCCTGGTGCTCCCGGTGCTTCCACTGCCTATGTGGCAGTGAGAGGAGCTGAGCCCAGTGTCTGGGTGACAGGTTTACAAATCACCATTGCTGTGTGAAGAGGGAGCCTGGCTGCCCGCCGCTAATTAGTGCTTCCCCGAGGAGCGCGATCCATCTCGCTGTAATTGACAAAAGGCAATTAAAAAGCAGTTGTGAATAAAGGGGGACATCTCCAGAGGGCCTGGCAGCAGAGATTTAGGTGCTGTGCTCCCTGGTGCCTTGGACATGTCCCAGCGGCATGACTGGGCAGCACTGCCTCTGCTTGCCCGTCTCCTCCTGCCCCACTCCCAGCTCAGCCCTGCTTTTACAAAAAACTCAGCCCTGCTTTTACCCCACACCCAATCACCAGGCATGGATACCCGGGCGGGCATATGATGACCACCTTCCCATGGGCAGGATGGGGCAGGAGCAGCCCAGCCCTGCACCCGTGTGGAGACAAAGCACCTGGCAGAGAGCAGCCCAGCCCTGCTGGGATAAACCCCCTGAGCTGTGAGACCCCCAGCACCTTCCCCTGCCAGGAGCTGCAGGGGACACAGGGAGCCTGGGGAGAGGAGGGCAGAGCCGTGTGCCTGCCATGGGAGCACCACGGCCCCACTGCCTGTGCTGCCACAGAGTGTGGCCTTGCAGGAGACAAAGGGCAATCAGCAGCGAGTGGCACGGAGCTGGGCGTGAAGAGCAGCTGATTGAGGAAGGGATGCGTCAGACGCCTCTTGTGCAAAGCATCTCCTGATTGTGGAGAG
>NW_009926215.1:9461-13351 GCF_000696875.1 Nestor notabilis
GAGCGCGGTGCGTCCGTTCCTGCCTGCGGCTGGCCGGGCTTCCCGAGGGCTGCCCGGGGAGAACTGACACTGCTCGGTGCAGAGCTGCAGCCCCGAAAGCCCCGGTGCGTGTGGCTCAGCCCTGGCACTGGTTGCACGTGGCTCTGGTGGAGGGGAACCTGCCTGCCCGCGGCCCGTGTGGAGCTGCCGGTCCCGGGGATGGGGCTGAAAACCCGTGCTCCGGCGGTGGCAGATGGCGGGATGTGCTGATGCCGGGATGTTCTTCACCATCTGTTGGGTCTAATTGACTTCCTGAAGAAGTTCTTTAAAAAAAAATTAAACCAGTTGCAAGAACAAAATTGTTAATTAAAAGGCCTTTTGATTAGATAGACAAATATTTACCAATTATGATTGACCCCAACCACTCTATTTTTTGTCTGCAAACTCCGCCATCAGCACTTATCTCAGCAATTATGTCTGTGCCAGCAATTGCCGCATGTAATCCCTCCCCGGAGTGTCCCTGCAGTGGCCCTCTCCCCCAGCCCGGGGGCTGTGCCAGCCGCCTGGGACCCTGCTGCAAGAGTGGCAAATCCCTCTTGTCCCCGCAGCCCACCAGCACCGTGTGGCCAGAGGATTCAGGACAGGCAGCTTGTGCCCATCCTCGCGTCTGCCCATCTCATGCTGACGGGTCCTGGGCATGTTGCAGCCCATTGCCCACAGGGCTGGGCAGGGCTGGTTTGGAGTGCCTGAAGCCTGCAGCACTGCCTGTGGCTGGAACCCCCTGCACGGACCATCGTGCTGCGCTGCACCAGCCGTGCACTCCCAGGGTGGGACGTCAGTTTTAATGTGGTAAGAAATTGATGGATGATTCTTTGCGAGCGAATGTTCAGCGTAAATTACCCATGTTAGGCTCCAATCCGTGGCTAATTCATTAGACACACGTTTCTACATAAAAATAAAAAGCCTTCTGTGTGCATTGTTCACCAAATGCTCTGAAGAAAAGATGTGGGGAGCGTGCACTCCCAGGGTGGGACGTCAGTTTTAATGTGGTAAGAAATTGATGGATGATTCTTTGCGAGCGAATGTTCAGCGTAAATTACCCATGTTAGGCTCCAATCCGTGGCTAATTCATTAGACACACGTTTCTACATAAAAATAAAAAGCCTTCTGTGTGCATTGTTCACCAAATGCTCTGAAGAAAAGATGTGGGGAGGCAAGGCAGGCTCTTGACCCACTCTTCTGGTTAAATCCTAATTCCCAGCCTCTCTGCTCCCACCATGAGTCACGGGAATGGCTCCAGCCCAGCCGTGCAGCCTGCCAGGGAAGCACTGCCAGTGCCTGCCTTTCCCCAGATACTGCCCGGCTGCAGGGCTCAATGGGGAGGAGAGCACGGCATGGCATGGCACAGTATGGCATGGCATGGCACGGAATGGCACAGCACAGGCAGCACGGACCACTGGCTGTAGCAGAGAATAAACCTGGGGCATCAGACCTGGCAAAACACCGGGATGGCTGTGAAGGCCCATTCCCATGATCTAACGCCATTTAGAGTCTTATTAATGGAGCAGGAAAGCTAATTGTGATAAAGTAACGATGGTGCTAAACAGATAATTCTGCACTGAAGAGCAAGATAGATTTTTTAAAAGTGAATAAAAAAGGAAAAGACGGAGTAGCCAGTCTTTAAAAACACAGGGATCAGCAAGCGAGGATTCATTTTTTTATTAGCACAGGGATCCCAGGGGAAGCATGCGTCTGCATCCCCAGTGCCTGAGACTGCACAGCTCTTAATAAATGGTGCCAGCGCTGCTGGGCCTGCCCGCTTCATTACCATGACTACTGCTCTCTGCTGTCACAGATAACTAAATATTGAGCAGAGAGCGGGTGTGTGGAGGATCCCGGCCCTCCTGAGCCACCAGCACCGTCCCACAGGCAGCCGCATCCCGCAGGGTCCCTGTCCTGCAACCCGGCTATGGGAGCCCTCACTCCCAAGCTAGGGGCAGGGACCAGGCCAAGTCAGGGAGATGGGATCAGCAGGAGATCCTTCTCCAGGGAGTTTATGATCACTGCCTGGGCAGGGCAGGGCAGAGCTCCTCTCCATGCCAGCAGCGACAGAGAGCTCAGCCGGACCTCACCGCACTGACCAGCCCTGCAGCAGCTGCAGCAGTGGGACCCTCCTGGCACTGGGATCCTCCTGCCCTGTGCACAGGAAGCTCCAGGCACTCAGTACACCAGACCCAAGCAGATGCACCCCAGGGACAGAGGATACATGGTACAGACCCCCATATCCAGCCTCCCCACGGGGTTTGGCTGCTGATTTCAGCAGACCCAGGTCATAGAACTCAGCAAACATCCCGTGGCTCCTTCTTCCCACTATAACTGGCACAGGAGGCAGCAGGGAAGGAGTTTGCATATCGGGACTGCTGGAGGTTATTGTTTTCGTAAATAGATGGAATGCAAGTGCTTGAGGTAAGTAGGAAGAGAGGTGGTGTCTCAGCACGGCTCCTACCTGCAAACAGCCTTCACCTTGTCTTCATTTCAAGGGCTCCCCATGGCCCATCTCTGCCTGCTGGTGACCAACCTCAGGCTCCCCAGGTGCCCCCAGGGTGTTCTGCTCCTCAGTGCTCTCCCACCCCCACAGTGCATTTCTATTCACCCCTCTAAATGTTCTAATACTGTAAAAGATCCATCAGAAACCTTCCACTCCAGAGGGATATATTTTATCTAAATTTGATAAGACAACTTAATTTCTCTCCGTGTCTGTTACTGGCGATAAAACTGGGAGACTTTTATGACCTGGAGTCCTCTGTAAGATTGTCAGGAACTTATTATACAAGGTATAACTGGATTTCTCTCCACAGATGGCTCGCAGCCATGAGCTGTAACGCAATTCTGCAGCACATTTGGTAGAATAAATGCAAAGAGCTTGTTACAGTGAGTTAGATAAGAGAGACGGGAACACGGCTCTTGCAGGCTAATTCGGCATCTCATCTGCCTTTTCCCTTGCTGTGAAGGACGACT
Organism: Nestor notabilis; assembly: GCF_000696875.1. NCBI lineage: Eukaryota > Metazoa > Chordata > Aves > Psittaciformes > Psittacidae > Nestor > Nestor notabilis. Next base: position 12,459 of record NW_009926215.1, read on the forward strand.
TGGAAAAGTGCATTTCATGCAGAGAAAGGAGCCAAGCCCTTTCCAGAGCCAGCACGGCAGCCGGTGCGGAGGGACAGGACCGACATGCCGTGGCAGAACTGCCCATCCTGGCCCTTGGCACATGCCACAGCCATTCCCCAACAAAGCAGCACCAGTAGGTGCCTTCCCCGCAGCAGTGAGGGATGCCAGGTCCCTCTGTGAGGCCCCCATGGCAGACTCATCCATTACAGTTATCACACAGCCCTTTCAGGCTCTGACCAGATAAAGACTGGTGATTTTTTATTTACTGATTTTTTATTTCAGTATCCTGTGGGCAGGACGCCACACAGCACACTCATTTATCTCAATTTGCTCCTTCCTACCTCCCATCCCTAATTTTTCAGCAGTCTTGGAGGTGAAAGCCTTATCTATGTGGCTCTCCTGCACACGGAAAGCAATCGTGGCCTCTCCTTGTAGAGGCCCTGATGGGGCTATTTGCTGTCTGAATAGTGGGTCTGTGGACTGCAGATCCGATCAGTCCCTCCACAGCTGCCTGCAGCCTTGGCCTGAGCCAGGCCCTGCACTGCTGTATGTGAGGCTGCAGCAGGGCTCACGTGTGGGGCTGCAAAGGCTCCAGCCACGCAGCAGCTCCCCAGTGACCATCCGCAAACAACAAATCCTCCCAGAGTCTCGGACCACGTTGGAGCAAACAGGAACCACTGAAATCGGTGACGGCTCCTTCCTCTGGTGGGGTTCTGGCCACCCGCGCTCACACAGCCCATCAGGCTGCAATCCCTGTGTGGGCAGAGCCGCCCCGCGCCCTGCACACGCTCCTGGTGCTGCTGCAGCTCCCCCGTGCACACATCGTGCCGCAGGCTGCAGCTGGCTGGGCCCCGGCATGGCTGAGCATAGTC
>NW_009926215.1:13467-13725 GCF_000696875.1 Nestor notabilis
AATGCTGGGCGAAATATGTTGTTACGTGCATCAGGTTTTGTAATGGAACATGTTTAAAATTCAATAGAAAAAAAGATTAAAAAATAAGTTTCTTATCTAAAGGCACCATAGAGCCAGTGAGGAAATTATGAATGTCTCGTTGTCCAAGGTTAAAGAGTGAGAGCTGAGGCATGAAAAGGCAGGAGATAAGATGAAATGTTTTCTGTTCAAATGAATGGGCTCCACTCTGCTCCGTAATAAACGATCAGTGTCAATATG
>NW_009926215.1:13897-19235 GCF_000696875.1 Nestor notabilis
TGGCTGCCCGGGGCGGGGAGCCGCAGCCCCTCCCCATGGCCAGGGGAGGTGACGGGGGTGCCCCAGGCCCCGACCGTGGGCTGCAGGGCCCAGTGGGACATGCACCCCTGGCACCGCTGGGCCCAGCTCCAAGGGCTTCTCTGCCCATGGGGAGAGTGGGACCGCAAGCAGGACACTGAGGACAGGGATGATGCGTCCCAGGCTGGCAGCTGCGATGGCTGCAGCAGAGCTGTTCCAACACGAAGAGCTGCAGGCAGAGCAGCCAGGTGACCCCAGTGGGCTGCAGGGCCCAGTGGGACATGCACCCCTGGCACCGCTGGGCCCAGCTCCAAGGGCTTCTCTGCCCATGGGGAGAGTGGGACCGCAAGCAGGACACTGAGGACAGGGATGATGCGTCCCAGGCTGGCAGCTGCGATGGCTGCAGCAGAGCTGTTCCAACACGAAGAGCTGCAGGCAGAGCAGCCAGGTGACCCCACGAGCAGATTGGACCTTTTAAAACAGACAGTGACAAATGAAGCTCCCTTCCAGCTTGAGGCGTGAAGGAAGGGAGCAGGGAGTGCTTCCAGGAGCCTCGAGATGAAGGTCACCCAGGAGCCAAATGCTGCTGCTATGGGGTGAGGGGGACCCACAAAGGGATGGTGCGGGATGGGGGTGTGTGAGCAAGGTGGGATGGTGGTGCAGGACCTGGATGGGCAGTGCCAGAGGTGCAGGTAGAGGTGGGAGGAGATGAGGGAGCAGGACACATTCCCATTCTGGGAGAAGATGGGCAGGGAGCAGCGGATGATGCTCCTTAGCACCATGGTTAGGTGCTAAGGTTAGGCATAGCTCTGGCTTGGCCATGCGAGCCCTGCCAGCCCCACTGTGGTCCTGCCCGTCTCCTCACTGGTAAGCAATGCCACTGAAGAGCCGTGAACCTGGGGAAAGGACCACAGTTCCTTGGGCGTAACCCAGGCTGCCCAGTGCCCATGCAAAGCCCTGGCCACCAGTCCTGCTGCTTTCAAGGCACCATTCCTACTGGAGAGCAGCCTCAGGCCAAGTCTGGTGCTGCAGCTGCCTGGGAGTCAGCACAAAAGGCTGCACCACACAGGGCGGGAGAGAATGGCCACACCAGGCCTGTGGATGCCAGCAGAGGCACAGCCAGAAGAACAGCAGAGGTTATTATTCGTAGCAGATCCTTAGCACAAGACATGCTTTCACAGAAGACAAATCGCAGCCGACACACAACACTGTTGCTCCGTGTTTATCTCCTGCTGCCTTCGGGCAAGAGCAGATGAAGCTACAGGAGATGTGGGACTGCTGGAGCTGAGCACTGCCGCAGCCCCAAGCAGCCCCACAGCCTGCTCCTCACCAGGCTCATTCACCACCAGCCTCTGGTCAACCAGCCATGCACAGGCAGGGATGGAGCTGAGTGAGCATTGCCCTTACACTGCAGGAGCCCCCATCGCTACCATGGGACAGGACCAGCCGCTGCTAAGGAACCAGGGATCTGGCCCCAGCAGCACCCAGGGATGCAGCTGCACATGGGGGACAGAATTTGGGAGGATGGGCTTGCTTTGCAGGTCCCAGACTGAGCATGGGGCAGCCGGCTGCTTTGCCAGCCCCCTCCAGCCATGCTGCCACTGCTGCCCCATGGCAGATCTGGGCTGTACCCAGTGCAACCATGGCAGAGCTGGGCTGAATCCACCGGTGCTGTGGTGGTCACTAGTGCTGGGTGGCAAAGCTTCCCTTGGAGGTGCAGGAAATGCTCCTGCATCAGCACCCTCTGCCCCAGGAGGCAGGTCCCTGGGCAGGACTGTGGCAGCTGGACTGTGGGGCCTGCTCCCAAAGAGCTAACACACTTCCCCATCTTGTTCTCAAAGCACTGACACTGGAGCTGAAATGGAAACGGCATCTCAACAGCCGAGATTACAACAAGAAAATGAGTATAGAAATTACGTTTGTTAAAGTGAAATAGCTAATATAATCCTCAAAGGATTTTTCCTTTTGACTTAAGAAAAAAAATCTAATATCTTCATTTCCATACCTTTTTTAAGCTAATTTGTGGAAAATTAAAATGGTGAGCCCACAAAGGCTGCAGTTTAATTGAATCTGGCATCAGCCCTTGGTGAGCAGTCTCTCTTGGATTCCTTGATTAGTTCCCTCCATTAAATCATTTTTGCATCGTTTAGCTGAGATACTGTCTTCTGGCGGGTCTGGGACTCAGGGACCCAGCTAACTCAGTCTCCATCTGAACAGATGTGAAACGACATGCCGTGCTCCAGAGAACCATCTCATTTGGCCTCCCATGTTCTGCACCCAGCTGGGGCAGTGCAGTGCTGCTGCAGGGCTCACACGGAAGCAGCCAGAGTGAGCCCAGAGGTGGCAGGACAGGATGGAGGGCAGTGGGAGCAGCAGGAGCAGCAGGGGCAGCAATCAGCACCAGACGGCTTAGAGAGGGTGCTGGCCCGGCCATGGGGGACGCAGGTGCAGCAGGGCCCACAACACCACATCCTGGGTGGGGAACTCCTTCAGCTCTGCCCGCCTGGCAGTGCCCTGTGCATGGTGCTGCAGGCACTGGGCCCCAGCACAGCACTGGGCCTTGCACAGGGCTCTCATGCAGTGCCAGTACCTGGGTGAAGTTCACCTTCTGTCCTCCTCACTGAACATCGCCTCTCTAAGTATGGATAAATTACACCTGCAAGGGACAGCTCATAACTTAGTGGGAAGAGTATTTACAACCTCCCTGCCCCATGGCACAACATCCTGACAGTGAGAGAGCCACTAAATCTCTGTGAAGCCACCAGCATCCACTGCACTCCAGAACCACCAGCATGGCTCCAGCCCAGCTCCAGCCTCACGAGCCACATCCCAGCCCCATCGTCTGCCCCACGCTGCCCCACTGGGCAATGGAGACCTGGGCACTCAATGAGCCAACTCTCCCTCGTGCATCCCCCAAGCAAGCTGGCACCTCTCCCTGCCCCAGCAGTGGTGCACATGTTTTCTGATGGCCTCATCAGGCTATCATGTCCTGTAGATTCAAACAGATTTATATAAAGTCCTTTTCACCCCATTAGATTACTCTGGATTAACCTTGATCTCAGTAATAGATGCTATAAGTGTAAGTCCCGCTCAGGGGGATTTTATCCATATGTTCTTGGAAGGCAGAAAGTAGATAAATTCTTAGAGATGGTCTTACTGAGTGATTAGAAAGATTTAACCTCTTCAAAGCCAGCTGGAGCCATGTGCCCCTCTGTGGGGTGAGGGTGCAGCCCCACTGGCTCAGGCTGGGCATGTCCCGCACTGCTGCCTGGAGAGAGGACACAGCGTGTGGTGCAGCGCCAGCTGGACACTGCTGCAGTGCCTTGACTCTGCACCTGCAGAGTCCGCAGCAGCTTCCTCCTGCACCACGCAGGGCTGCGAGTGCCCAGAGTGGACGGTTACAACCAAGCACCCGAGTTCTGCTGGCAAGTCCTGCACCGCCTCTTCCGAGCCATGGGCTGCACAATGCTGCTGCTGCCCTTAATTTACAGCCTGAGGTTTCCTTGAGAGCTTTGTACTTTTTCCATCACCAAAAGGAAAGCCTGTTGGGCTGAGCAGGCTGCAGTCCCTTCAGTGTTTGACAGCTGAGAAGCAATTAATGCAAAGAGTGATGAAGGCAGGGAGAGGAAATTCAAGCAGCTGTGAGCAAAGGAGGGAGCCAGCATATCACAGCACTGTGTGCGCACTCCTAGGTGTGGCTCGAAGGGGTGGCAGCAACCAAATTAATTCCCCATCCCCTCCTGCTGCTGCTATTAAATTGCTATAAGCACAGGCGAGAGCTGGAGCCAAATTCAGCTTCCAGGAGAGTTTGACCACTAAGTTGCCTTCTGCTTGCTGATCAGAGAAGCACCTAATGGAGGAAGTTTGGCACTGGGCTGGGCTGCAGAGAGCTGGCCCTGCTGGAAGCCACTGCCGTCACACAGACCTTGCAGAAGACAGGCACAAGCTATTGACAGCAGCCACCAGTAACAACGAGGAGTCAGTTCTGCAAAGCTGTGCAGTGCTGCAGGCAGCCGCGGTGCACGTGGGGTGGTCCGTGAATGCGCTGGCTCCTGGGGAGTCACTGGTTTAGGCTGCAGTTCTGCTGCAGAGTGCCGTCAAGGTTGAAGCTGGTGGGAAGGGCTGGTACCACTGGCTTTGGCTTTACTTTAGCATCAATCACTGATTGTCTAGCATGCTTCTGGCAAGGAAGCAGTAATGGTAGGAAAGGGCTACAGCTTGCCCCTGGCAGCAGAGCGGGGTCTGGCAGGCTGGACATGTGCTGCTGGTCCCATGTCCCAACCCATGGTGCTCCCATGGGCCTGGGTCTGCTGGGGAAGGCTGGCCAGGGCAGCATGCTGCATGGCACATGGGTGACAGCCCTGCAGGATGAGGCAGTCCATGCACGCTGGGTGGGCATGTTACTGCCCCCCTTCATCAGTCCCCAGCAGAGGAATTACCTGCTTAGTGGGTCCGCTTGCAGCATGCCACAAGTAGGGGCTGGTAGAGACACCATACAGAGAAGGCAGGCAGCCTCATGGGAATGCAGCTCAGCACCACGTAGCAGAGGACGCTTGAACCTGTCCTGCCAAGGACGAGGATGGTGTGTGTCCTGCCTGAACTGAACTGGCAAGTGCGGTCCTGACTGGCTGAGGTCACTCGCAGCAGACTTTGGCTGCTGCACTGAAAAAACACGGAGCCCCCAACACCACGGACATGCCAGCAGCAGAGGAGGGCCAGGGCCAGTGAGCTCTCTGCCCCTGAGCTGGGCTGTGCCACGCAGGCACTGCAGTGCATGTGGCAGCCACGAGCACCACATGAGGACCCGTGCCATGAGCAAAGTTTGATGCAAACACGTGCGTTCAGCCGTGCCCTGGTCAAGGTCTCCACCTGATGAGCTGCGGCACGAGGACTGCTGAGCCAATCAAGCTGGTGTGAGCAGAGCTCTCTGCCAGGCAGCAGACACATGGGATGCAGAGTGAATAATACATCGCCTGCCCTCAAAGACCAGCATGTCCGTTAGTGTATTGGCCTTGCTGCCCCCCTCCCCTGCCAGCATCTACAGTGCAGCCGTAGCCTCACATCTCCCAGCGACGGGAAGCCCCACGTCCATGAGATCAACCAGGGCACATGCTCTGTCCTGGCTCTATCTCCTGAAACAGGAGACGTTTCCCATGATGGCTTCTGTGTCTCTCTGCAGGGCTTTGTCCTTCCGCACACCTCACCAGGACCTCAGCCAGCACAAAGCAGCCTGCACAACATGTGCCACTGGGCTCTGCTGAGCTGCAGGAGAAGTGGCTGCTGACTGCTCCCCACAGCCGTCAGAGGGATCAGGGCTGCT
>NW_009926215.1:19391-35764 GCF_000696875.1 Nestor notabilis
CGCCCCCGAGGGTCCCTGTCAGGGCCCGGGAGCTGCTGTTTCTCAGGCCGCGGCTGCCACGTCACTGAAGGGCTGTTGTGTGCAAGCCCCTGCGTGGAGCTGACGAGAGCCCCCAGCACCCATGAGACACACATGGGCCATGGTGCTCACACGGCTCTGGGCAGCACAGTTGCTGCATGGATGCTCCATGGATGCTCCAGCTCGCAGGGAGCAGTCAGGGCAGGCCAGGGGCAAAGCTGGCCTTGTGCCCACGCAGCCACCAGCCACGGCGAGCAGAGCGCCCTGTCCAGGCACAGCACCGTCCAGGCTGTGTTGTCCCCAGCCACTGCCTCGAGAAGCCAGGGTTTGTCCCGCTGTGCTCCCCCTCCCAGGGGGCCAGGAGGTCTTCCCGAGATGTACAGAAATTCTGCCTGCTGCCATGAGCTGTCACCTCCAATTCTGCTGAATATTTAAAAACTGCCTGAATCTGAAGTGACAAATCCATCATTGACCATCTGCCACTCTGCACGGTCACCCTGCAGCAGTCCCTGACATTTCCAGCTCTGCCCTGACATGAGCCAGTAACACAGAGATGAAAGGCATCAGCCTCAGCAGGCTGACAGGAGCTGCCCCCGCCAGCCCCGGGCCCCTCCGCACCCTGCAGCGGGCACAGCACAGGGGCCCCTCCTGCCTTCCCTGGCACAGACTCAGTGCCGAGCACGAAGCTCCATGGATGCCAGCCCTGCTGCCAGCAGCATCTGTGGGATGGAGCCCATGGACACCCCACCGAGGGCATGGAGTCCCCACAGCCAGCGGGAGCAGCACCCCACCGTGCCCCACTGCTGGCCAGGGCCACCAGGCTCTGCTCAGGGACTGGGGGGACACCTGCTTGGCACGACAGGCAACCGGCCCTGGCCCCCTCCTTGTCCCCTGCAGTGCCTGTCCTGGTCACCCCAGGCAGATCCGTGCTGGCACTCTGCAGACCCACAGCTCCCTGGGATGGCAGCAGGGGACAGGCTGCTTTGAGCAGGGTCATTCCCAGGAAGAGCCAACATTGATTGCCACTCATCCCCTTGCAAGCAGAACACTCATACTCCTCTGCTTAGCTCCTGCAAGGGAAGGCCACACACAGCCATGTGCCCCCCTGCCACCACAGGGACTGGCAGAGGGGTCCCCTCACTGCGAGGTGCTCCACACACTGTATGCAGGAGGAGTGTTAGAACCACAGCCCAAGACCTTGTTTGGGGCTCCATGACAGAGGCAGCCTGTGACACTGCTCATCCTGAGCCAGCAGCAGTCCCGGTGCCATGGGTCAGCCCTAGAGCAGCGGCTGTCCAGGGGCTCTGCTGGGATGCTCCTGGGAAGACAGCACGGCTCTGGTGCTCAGGAAGGGCTGGCAATGCCCGCGGCAGCTGTGCTGGGTGCCTGTGGAGCAGCTCTTGGCAGCGCTCCCACAGAGGAACTGCACCACAGTGAGCCCACGGGGCTCCTCACCACCTCTCCTGTGTCCACAGCGGCCCAATGGGGTGGGGGAGTGGGGCCGGGTGCCAGAACACCCCACAAGAGATGCTGGGGCTGTGGCCCTACACCTCCAGCTTGGCTCAGCCCCGAGCAGAGACAGCAGGAGAGCTCTCGCCTGCCACTTGCTCCACACTTGTAGTTGGCACAGAGCTGCAATTTACAATCAACCTGCTGTTTGAGCTAATTGTGCTGTAATTGCTGAGCTGTGCTCCCTCCTGTTTCCCAGAGAGCGCAGTTCTCACACTGCTCTTGGAAAGCCAGCACATCCACCCCACACTCAGCCCACCCGCTTCCGCCCCAGCCATGCCCTGGGTAGGGGCAGTTTTTCTGTCACTCCCCCTGCCAGCAAACACCATCTCCCACGCCTGGGAGCTGCTAATCCCTCTGCAAGCCCCCGCTGGAAGCAGCTGCCAAAGAGCACAGGGTGACCAGGCACCACCACAGGATGCGCAGGGCACTTCTCCAAGAGATGCCTCTGCCTCCTTGGGAGAGATCTGGACAGTGTTTCGTTTTCATAGAATTATCAAATCAACCAGGTTGGAAAAGACCTTCAAGATCATCAAACCCAGCCTTTCCCCAGCACTGCCAAGGCCATCACTAAACCATGTCCCTAAGGGCCTCATCTACACGGCGTGTGAAGACTTCCAGGGATGATGACTCCACCACTGCCCTGGAATTATTATCGATTAGATAAATACGTGCAAAGGGTGGAGCGGAGCAGAGCAGAGGGTGTCTGTGCCCAGGGGACCGGTAGGATGGGGCCTGGGGTGCCCACTGCAGGGCAGTGAGCACCAGGGGAGCGGGGGTGGCAGGTTAGCAGCAGCAATTAAAGGACGCAGTCACTGGAGGGGCTGGTCCCAGCAGCTCCCTGTCACTGCTCCGTGCTGACCCCACAAACCTTGCACATCCTCCGCCGCTGTCTCAAAATCTGTCTTTAACAACACGGAGACACCAGGATTCCGCGGGATGGGCAGGGGGACACCAGGCACGAAGGGGCAGCTCAGTGCCCGAGGCTCGATGCACCCCTGCCGGGGCCCGCCGCAGGCAGCGCTCAATCAGCGCTAATCAGCAGCTCGCTAATTGCGGGGTCTCCTGCGGGGTGGTGATGGGTGGAGGGCCTGCAGCGGGCGGGGCGCTGGCGCTGCCCATCCCCACTTCCCCCGGGCGAGTGTCTCGTCCTTTGCCGAGAAGGGTTTGTAACGAGGGCCGTTAAGCATTCGTAAAGCCACTGCGATTCTCTCAACCTAAAAGGGGTTTAAAAGCTAATTTTTCTGATAAAACTTGGCCCTCTTACTTGTCCCAAGTGTTTCTCCAAGGGCCGCGTTCCCCAAAGTCGCGGTTCCGGCTGTCCGCGGGTGTGGGGCCAAATCCCGCTGCCCGGTGTCCCCCCAGAGCAGGCAGCTGCCGGTGCTATGGGGCATCCGTGCTGCGAGGAGCATCCGCAGCCCGTCCTCCGCCGGGGCTGGTCGTCCGCCCCCCCACATCTGTCTCCTTCTCACACGGTGGGTCTTATGTAAATTCCCACCATAATCACACTGAGAGCTATCAAACTATCTAATTTAATTTCTTTGTGAAAATAAATAGCTAAAGTGGCCCTAGGTACATGCATAAATACTTCAGCTTTATGTTGGGCCTGTTATTACTTCTCCCAGCTCGTGTAGTTGTAATGCACACTTAATAAGTACATATTTATTGCACGTCTTGTCCTGGTGGAATAGTAAGGAGTTTTTGCTGAGTAAGCAGGAAAACAGCTTAGTCTGTAATAAACCAGGGAGGGAGTTAAAAGAAAATATGCTGGTAATTAATGATTGGGCTTTCAACAGCCATAATTTTTTTATTAAGCAAGTGTGCAAATATGGTGTAAGTGGCTGTGTTAGCACTCGATGGCTGCTCTTAAACTTTGGTGACTGATCTCTGGGAAGATGATCTCTCTTTTTCTTCATGCCTGTGTGCACAGAGGCATGATGGTGAGCAAACGTGAGCACTGCCACGTGTCTGTGCACGTATGTGGGAGCATGTACATGGGGAGTGTGAGTTGCTCACGTGCAGCCCTGGCCTGTGAGCGCACGTGGTTTCACGCTGCTCCCAGGTCTGCCTTATCTTCCTCCTCGCCGGCTGTCGTCTACTGTCTCTGTCTTTCTGCTGCTTGTTTTGCCTTGCCTATACATTTGTTGCACGCTTCATTAATCCTGATAAATATGTGGATTAGTGCTACACGGGGCTGGGGAGATGGGGCTGGGAGAAGAAGCTCCAGGGATGCTGGAGCCTCCAGCGCCCTGCTTCTGCTGGCACCCATGGGGCTGCCCGGCCACCATCCGTGCCCAATGGCACTGCCAGGTCCCTTCTGCAGCCCTGGTACAAGGCAAAGCTGGCAGCTCTGGACAAGCAGGGACAAGGATGATGGGCCCCGGGGTTGCTCCCAGAGCTTCATCCTTCCTGTGGAGCTTCAAAGCAGAGATTTCCCGTGCAGGGCTGCTCCATGCCCGCCACCAGCACTGCAGCCAAACCAGCCAGAGCTACCACTCATCTGGCTACCAAAGACCACTGGACCCGGGCAGCCTCCGGCACCCAGTGCGGCAGCACGAGGCGCAGGAGCATTCAGCTACCCCTTGTCTGTGAGGAGAGTCCCAGGGGTACAGCTGTGCTGGGGCTCCAGGAGGGGACATGCCAGCACCACGGGCATCCAGCCACAGGATCTGTTCAGGACTCTAGCGGCTGTTGATGCTGCTGAGGGAGCCCTGCAGACCACAGGGTCTGCTCACAAACAGCACAAGGACGTTTAACCCCTCATGAGTTCTGCTGTGCTGTGGTCGGAGCAGGTGGTTCAGGGGAGCAAGTTCTGACACGCTGAGCTGGAGCTCACTCTCTGGGGAGCAGACCCCAAGTCCCCCTCCCCACCGGATCAGCAAGGCAGAGAACGGCAGCAGCTAGTGAGGACAGCCAGGTTGCAGGAGCAAGCACACAGCGACGCTGCAGAACAGCACACGCTGATCTCCCCATTAGCCCTCATTAGCACGTGGCTGAAAGACAACAGGAGTTTAAATCAAGAAGACATCACAATGGTCCCAACTGTGTTACCGCTGTGCTCAGAAAGAGCCCGACAGCTGCTATTTAATGTACTTCATGATCTGTCAGGGCACACGCACACTGCACAGCGCTATGTCTGTGCCTCAGCGCACACATGCTTCTGCATGGCTGCACACCTACCTCTGCATGCAGGCTGCAGCACCTGCCGCTGCACGTGCCCACTGCTGTGCAGTGTGCGGGGGCACGAAGGACAGGACATACCTGCTTCCTGGCACTGTCTGGTGCTGCTTGGTGATGCCAGCCCCGCCCAGGACATGGTGGCACAGACCTGCTACTGGGGCAGAGGCTGTTCCTCCACCACCTCACTATGGCTCCGTGCATGCCTTGGTGCTGGTCAGTGGCGCACAGCTCTGCTGTGGCCATGACACTGCTCTCTTGCACATGCACTCACCTGAAGTCCAGAAGCCGTGAGCCTGCTGGAAGCAGCCTGGCTGCAGGCTGGTGATGCTGAAGGGTGGCTGGGCTGCAGGGGGGACACAGATCATAATGGGGTTATTGCTGCCAGCACTGTGAAGCGGTGGTACTGGCGCTCGGTGTTTATACTGCATGTTTCCAACATGATGCTTGCTGATGACTCCCACCAGCATGGGGGAGCTGGTGGCTGTCATGAGAAGGGAGAAAAGAAGCAACTTGCTTGTGGGCACGGAGGGAGCCAGCACCCACATGTCGGGAGGTGCGGGGGCATGATGCTGAAGGCATGAGCTTGTCCCTCTCACCAGGATACTCACAGGGGCTGAGCTGCCTGGCGGTGTCCCATGCTGGTGTCCCCCAAGCCCGCTGGTGTGCCACGCTGCTGCCTTGCTGCAAACTCATGTGCCAACCCACAGTCTGTGCCTGATGGCTTGTGGGAACCTGGATTAAGGGTGGCACTTTGCCCTTTGTGCCAGGATCACCAGACCTTCTGCCTGGGTGCCAGGGTCTCCCCTCACATCCATGTGCCGCAGTGCCTGGACCCAGGCACCATGTACAGCTTTCTGCACCTCCCTCCGTTTGGCTGCAGGAGGGCGAGGTCTGGAGCTTGACCAGTCCCTGCTCACCTCACTGCTGTGGGCACTCTGGACCCCCAACCCGAGGGAACATCCTGCATGGCCTGGGGGTTACAGCACAGAAATGAGCGTGGGGACAAAGCACGAGGCACCCCTTCATTTCAAAGATGCTAAATGGGAGAAGGAAAGGTCATCTTCCCAGGCTCCCTTATGGGAGGCGCAGAAAGCTGCAGCACAGAGCTCCGTGCAGACCTGCTGCCTCAATTATTTATAGGTAGCATAGGTAGAACATGTTTTAATGACATTTGTGCTGGAGCTCAGCAGTGCGGATCTGCACTGAGCCAAAAGGAGGATGTCAGAAGCTTTACAGATGGTAAAAGCAGCATGTCAATCACAGTGGCATGCTCACCTCAGTCCCTATATCATGCTCGCCCTGCCCTGCAGAGAGCCTGGCTGCAGCGCCTATGATGGATTGATGGCCAAACCCACAGACACAGAGTCATACGTCACCAGGCTTTTTTAAGGGTAAATCACAAGAAATAAGCTTTCCCACTAGAATTAGCATGACATCCTGGAAAATTATGCTCTGGTTTTACAGCAGATGATGGAAAAGCAATGGACTTCTTGGAAGGGGGTCAGGGCTGGGCAGGACCTCAATACCCCACGTTGGGCAGCCTGGGAAGCTCTGCCCTGCTGGGGACGTCTGCCCATCCACCCAGCTACCTGTATGCTCCCCGTGCCAGCCCTCCTCAGCCCTGGAGGTACAGACCAGGAGCAGCTGTGTGGGCACAGTATGAGCGGGGTGGGCAAGGATGGGGCAACCCAGCAAATGCAAATGTGAGCAGGAGATGAAGGGGATGGGACAGATGTGGGGATCTGACCTGTGCCTGGGCTACATCAGCTCTGCACACAGGTGCTCATCCTGGACCACAGTGACCCCAGGGTTATGGGAAAGCGGTGCTGTGCAGAGGCAGCCCTGGGCAGGACAGCCAGGTAGGAGAGCAGTCCTGCCTTCGGGTCCCAGTAATGCCTGTTGCTGTGGTGGTGGAAAGGGATGTATCTGCCTAACCTTGTAATCCTGCAGCCGCCTTCTCTCTGCAGCTGGTGGGCTGGATGTCCACAGGCCAGGGCCCTGGCAGCCAGACCTGGAAACAGCAGGGGCTTCCAACCAAGCTGGATGGACATAACCTACTTCAACACCTCCAGCAGCTTTCTGGAGAGGAACCCGGGACACTGAGCTGTGATGCTGCAGCATCCCCAGCGTACTACAGCAAGCCTTGTTCTGGGATTTAAAGTTAATTGGTCCTAGTGTCTCTTTGCATTTCTGCTTGCAGAGTGTCATTTTCTTCAGAAAATGCTCTTTTACAATTACTGTGAATTACACATGAAAAGCAAGCAAGCACACATTGATTGGAGCCCAGGAAAAGCATGAGAGCCATTTAGAGTAGATTAACTTTTTCTGGAAAATGGTTTCACAGTTATTTAAAGAGATTAATCAGTTCATTTCAGGTCATTTGCCATTGTCTCTACGGCTGAGCCTCCCCAGAGCGCATGGCCTGAAATATCCCCCTCTCCGCTACAGGAAGAGCCGAGGCTGCGGGGCATGCACAGGGGATGCTGACACAGGTACAGTGTGCTTCACACCAGGGGCAGCAAAGGAATGAGGGAGCAGCATTCCTGGGAAGCGGCCCCCATGGCAGGCCAGGGCTGGGCAGTGGGTCTGGAAGGTGGACCTCCCAAGCGGACGCTGAACCTCCGAAGCCAGCCATGCCCTGACTGCCACGTGCGGGCTGAGGCCTCACAGAGCTGCCTGGCAGCCACCGCGGAGCAGCGCCGTGGGCACCAACATCCCTCTTGCTTGTGGTCCTCGGCGGTGCCCTCGCTCCTCCAGTCCACTGTGGGGCATTGAGGCCGCCCAGCACCCCGCGTGTAGAGCACACTCTCTCCACTGGGTATTTCAAAGCATTTCTTTCTTTGGGAAGAAAATATTGAAGTCAAATGGCTCCTGTGGTGGAATACTTTCCAAATGTCAACACAATCTGTGCTACATTATGGCTAAATGTGATAATCTTAACGCCTGGCTTCTTAATGTCAGTGGCACTGAAGTCTGATGGATTGACAGCCAGCCAGAATGACATGCAGTCATAGCTGATAAGGGCTCTCTCCAGGGAAATCACAGCTTTTTAAAGATGCTGGCAGCTACTAGCAAGTACCTTTTTATTTAAAAGGATTACAAGCATTGATTGCACTTCCTGTTTTCTTTTTATCACATTTCTGCACCAAGTGAAGCTTGTGCTGCGAGCTGAGACTTTCAGACAATTATTTTGGAATAATGAAGGCGTGTCATGTTGGCTGTAATGAGCGTTTTCAATGCCTAATTTGCGTGCAATGTGAAGGGATTTCAACAGCTGCCTGGTTCCTGGCTAAAGGTGAGTGACTTGTGACCACGGAGGAAGCTGCTGCAGGCTGGCTCAGCTGGGCTGAGTTGGGGTGCTAGTCTCTGTTAGCGGTGCGTGCTTCCTCTGGCAGAAGAGGGATTAAAAATTCTCCAATTACCATGGTTAAAACACCAGCTAAGGGGATGCATTCTGCTTAGAAATGGCCGGTGTCTGCACCCCCCGCCAGTAGCTGGACTAATTCATGCTCACCTGAGCAGCTCCTCTACAGCAGCGATGGAGACAGATGAAAAATGTATGTCCATAAAACCACAGTGTAGCTGGACAGGGCAGTTAACAATCCCCGAGCCACAAACACTCGCTGTGGCTGGCAGCAGATGAGGGATGTCTGAACAGCTGCTGGCATCTCAATCACCAGCTGCAAACACACCAGCAGAAGTGGTGGTGGGCAGTGTGCACCAGAGAGGCAAATGCTCGCACTCCTATCTCCACCCTTCCTTGCTGCCCAGCATCATGACATTCAACACCAGATGCTGATCCCCCACACCTCAGTTCCAGCCTTGGTGGGAGCAGTGGCGAGGGCAGTGGGACTGAGGCCCTTTGTAAAGCTAGGGCTGTGCAATTACTGCACAGAGGCCCTGGCTTTGCTTGGCTGCATTGGTGCAATAGCTGCGTATCCTGACTGCTTCCCACTCTGCCCAACTGTGCTGGATCCAGCTTTGGGAAGGCCAAGATCTTTCCCTAAGAATTTGAAGAATACTCATTAAAACCACGTTCATGAGGCCAGGAACAGCCTGGGGCTGTGAGAGCTGCTGGGAGCCCTACCACCAGGTCCAGAGCAAGGAGCAGAGCTGTCAGCAGCAGTGCCCGTCCCCACCGCGTGCCCTGGTGTGTGCACAGGATGAGGTTTCAGCCCCACAGACCGACCACGCAGGAGCAAGACTCCAAGGCCAAGCAAAATTCAATGATCTTCTTTCTCTCTAACTTTCTCTGGCTGTGGCAACACGTAGCTGTGACAGCTGCCTGGAAACTCGGTCCCATCCCTGCCAGTGAGCGGAAGGAATACTTGCTGCTGCAGACCACAAGACTAGGTCACCTCTGGGATGCTGGAAACACTCCCGGCATGGGCAGGGAGGCAGTGGACCCACAGCAAGGAGAGAGCACAAAATGGAGCATGTGGCACAGCAAGAAACCCCTAACAAGTCATGGCTGCTGTCTTTGCACTCAGCACAGCAACCAGAGATGCAAAATTCAGATACACTGAGCAGTGAGAGTCTGATACCAACTCTAAAGGAAGCTCAGGGGCTTGGTAAATGAAAGGATGCAGGGAGCTGTGACATTAGCTGTGGCAGAGGTGGTTAAAGGAGTCAGCTTTCCGGTGACAGATCAGCTTCCTCAGAGGGTATGGGGAGAAGTGACCACCTTCCTGAGCAGTATATTACTGATGCACACAGAAGGTGGAGGCTTACACAGCCTTACTTGCTCTCAGTTACCAGAGATGTATTTTTCTCCTGGGGGTGCAGATATCCCTGCCCTTTTTTCATTTCCCCTTAATGATCCCAGTGGATCACATCCATCTTTTGTAAATAACTCTCTGGAGGTGGCTCGGACACTTTGCCTTCTGGAGCTTGCCGTGGAGTGGAGTGACAGTGTTAGAGGTGACCGCTGCAGCATCCCCATGCTGGGGCCAGGAGTGGAGCTGCAGCATCCAGCTGCCGCCCATAGCACAGGGACACCCACCTTGCAGGACTCGTTCAGAGGGTGATAGTGACGAATGCCACCGTCCTCTGCCAGCAGATGGTCACAGGCTGCATCATGTGTGGAGAGGGTCCTGCCTCAGGGCGGGTGCTGAGAGGACAGCTCGTGTGGAAGGAGCCCTGCGGAAGGATGCAGAGCGCGGAAGGATGCGGAGCACCGCAGGAGCCAGGGCACCCAGGGAGCAGACACTCTTGGCAAAACCACCAACAGCGCAGCACCACCGGAGCTGCCACACTCTGCTCCGGCAAAGCAGCTGCCTGCAGCACAGTTCCTTCAGGCAGAGGAACACCTGGAGCTGTGGGTGTCAGCACACAGGGCGCAGCACGGCCAGGGCACAGCATGGCCAGGTTTGACTGCTGCCGTCACCTTCTGAGGATGCAGCAGTCGCATCCACATGCACCTACTTTGCTCCTACCCAAGTCTGCTCTGCCTAGCGACAGCCCGTTCTGTGCACCCCCTTACCTGCTGCACACAAACAAATTGGGTGTCATTAATGAGCTGGGAGCCCTTGGCCCATGCTGCTGCACCCCTGGCCTACCTCTGGTGTGAGAAAACTGACCTGGAAGAAGCATCTTCACTCCACACTCACCGGCAGAGCAGCCCCTGGGTTTGCCCAGCCAGCTCAGGTCCGAGACAGCCCTGCACTGGACACCAGTCCACAGAGCAGGACTGGCTTCCTCTGCTGCAGAAGCAAGGAGATCAACCTGCCCAGCAGGGAGCCAGAGGCTGCTGTGCCTCTGCTGAAGAGAGAGAAAACACTATAGAAAAATTTCCTCAAAAAGAGCTGTGTTGAGAGGCATGGAGCTCTTATAACATCTTCACAGATGCTTCTGCAATCAGAGCTTTCAATAATCCTCCTCTTTCGTAGTTAAGGGTCTGGTTCTGACTGGCAATTTGTTGCTTTGAGCTCTCTCGATTCCCCCACAGTATCAAGCATCAAGTCTTTCTGCATGGCCCAGTCTCATCACACTTAATGCTACGCACTTGTTACCTCCTTTGTTAGAAGCACACTAACTGCAGGCACTTCCTTTGTCAGTGGGGAATTCCTAGGACAATTCATTCCACCTGATGCCCAGAGTCCCAAGATAAGTAGGCTGCTTGTTTGGGTGCCTGAAGATGGACAGTAGGATTCAAAGAGAGCACACCTCTGTGCTGGCTGCAGCTGGAAAATGAGAGTTCTTGTTGCTAAGAGCCTGAAAACCTGGGGTGCAAACCCATAGCAACCATCAGCAGGTCCCTGCAAACAGCAGACCCCAGAGCATACAGCAGTGAGTGCGCCGCGGGCACACTTACTCTGCGGGGCAGTTAATGATGCTCTCAAAAAGGCCTCCTCCAGGCTGGCAGCTGTAGAGGCGCTCGCTGCGACTGTGCAGAGAAAGTCTGCGTGCACTGAGGTCTGGCAGCTTACCTTGCCTGTCTCGAAACACTCCAGCCTCAAGACTTCTCTCTTCTGTTGCAGCATTCCTCTAACTGCTGCTGTCAAAGATCACCGGATGCTTCTTCCATAACATTTAGTGAATAATCATGGGAGCAGGATGGGAGTGGAGGCATGGGGATGGTGAAGGATATGGAAACGTTCAAAGATCTCAGGCATCAGTAAGCCCGTTTTGGAGCAAGGACTGCAAGATGCTACTTAAATGTTGCTTTATGGAGAGGTTTAAATTCTGCCTGTGCTATCTGCTGACCTACACTGATGCCCCACTGGGTTTAGTGCAGGCTTTGTCTGTGCTGTCCCCACTGATGGTGCCAGAGCACGTGCAGCCACGGGCCTGGGCTAGGGAGGTTGATGTACATTTGCCATTAGCATATGGTTCATTCCCCAGTCCCTTGCCTTCAAGAAAACTGCCATCAATTGATTTATCTGTGGTCAGGCTAGAGTGTCATTTATGTGCATCATTTCACTATTAAAACTGAGTATGAAGGAGGTTGTTTTGCTGCAGCGAGTAACTGAATACTGCCGCAATACACACCATTACCAACATGAGAACAGGCCATGGTAACCAAACCTGCTGACAGTGCCCAGGTGAGCTGAAGCTGGGAAGAACAAGACCAGGATCTGTGCTTGTGAGTGGTCAGCTGGTGAGCTACAAGGCTGTCCATGACTTCAAGACAACACTAAAAGATGCACTTTTTAAAGAACATTAAGGAACTCTGTTGGCTAAGAAAGGAAGATCATGAGGATACATCATCAGAGCTTGTCACTCGGTGTGCAGTTTGCCTCTTGTTCTGCCTGCTGCTGTTCTGCAGGATGAAGGATGATAACCCCCTCCCAGCTTCTGGGACTGCCTGCAGCGGCTTAGACCCCCATGCTGGGAGCAGCCAGGGCAGCAGCCACCATGTTCAGCCTGGAGCACACACGCAGCACCTTGTGCCTCTCAAAGCACAACTTAACTTTCTCCTCCTGAAGAGATGGAGAAAGCCAAGGGCATTTTTTTCCCCATCATTTACTTTAAATTCAGACAGAAAAACTGACCCTTCTCTTGAAGAAGCTTTTTCTGATGAGTGTTTCAGTGAAAAATGGGAAGAAGCCAGAGAAACAGCATTCTGCCAGTGGGAACATGCTGCGGGAGCAGCCAGTCCTGTCCCTCTGGGATTGCCCTGTGGGACCATGTCGGCAGTGCAACATGAGGAAACAAAGAAAGACAAAATGAGGCAATAAGACTCAGGCTAGATGACAAGGAATAATTTATTTCCAGGTCCCAGAAAGACCTTGAAAAAATAACACGGGTGAGGAAATCAACCTTCTAATTTGATCTGGGTAGAGAAAGAAACCCGAAGTGATTCCACCAGCCGCCCGGCAGCCACCAGCTCCTCCTGCTGTGTGCAGGGTGCAGGGAGCGCAGGGCACAGTGCTCCTCCCATTCACATGTGGGATAGAAATGAAACCGCAGGCATGCGTGCATGGACTGCCTGGTTGGGATGGGGAGTAACCTGCTTGGAGGGTTGCTAAACATGTACCCTGTCAGACCCCATCTCTTACAGACAGAGTCCTGCTATTGCACAACACTTTTGCTAGAGGAAGGGCCAGCTCTGGAGGGGCTCGGGCACAGCTCTTCAGCCTGGAGGGAAAACACAAACACATTCCTGAGGAAAGAGAGGGCTTTCTCCATTCTCCTGCTCTGGGACATCACCTGCCTGGGGTGGTGCAGCCAGAGGCAGTGCGAAGCAGCCCATCGGCCCCGCTGCCTCCCCAGCATCATCACAGTGAACCAGCAGCACCCAGGGCATGGGTGCCAGCAGCAGGCGCCTGCCGCCTCCTTTGTGGGGGACCGGAGAGACCCTGAGAAGCAGCAGCTCCTGGTCCCAGCATGAAAGCCAAGCTGCAGCTCCCGTGTGGGTGGACATGGGGGCAGCGGGCAGGAGCTGTGGCAAAGATGCGTCCTGCCCCTCTCTGCTGTCAGGTTTTGCGCTGCAGCCAAGGGACCAACACCAGCAGCCGGGAAGCAAAACACAGTAAAAAATGAACATGCTGTACATTTACAGTTAAACCTTCTCCAAGGAGAGGAGAACACTCTCTGTGGCTAAACTAAAAGGACAAACCCAGTGACAAGCCCAGGATGTGTCAGGCCTTGGGAAACCTTATCAGTTATCTATCAATGATATAATCGGTTTTTTCCCCAATATGAACAGATAAGGAGTTGCACTCTCCAGCACGGCCAAGAGCTGCCCGAGGGTGCTGCTCAATGCACTGCTCAATTTGCCGCAGGGGGAGTCGGCAGGCTGGACAGGGGCAGGGCAGGGAGGGCTCTCCTCCAGCAACATCTGCAGCCAGAGGAGCAATGGCACATCCTGCCAGCCTCCTCCTGACCTGCATCCCGAAACAGATTTCTTGTGAAGGCACTCCCTGCCGTGGGAGCTTGTGCCGGTTTCTGCAGCGCAATGTGGCAGGCTGGGGTCACACTGGGCACCCTGAGGTGTACCAGACTCACTGCCCAGCCTGCACCAACCAGCTCAGCCATGCAGCAGCACCAGCAGGATCTGGCCTTGTGCACATGTCCTGGGGATGGCTTTTCTATCACCAGTGGCAACACTTTGCTCTCAGCTGGGTGTAAGCAGGAATTATCGCTCCAGACCAGGGGCTGGGGTTCTCTCACACCCTACAGCATGGTCCTCAAGCTGGGACACAGCTCCCCTACCACTGGAGACGAGGGTGCCCCAGCGTCCTGCCCCTGCCCTGTGCAGCCCATGGCATTTGGTAGGAAGCTGGTGCCTGACTAAGAGCCCTGCAGAACCCATGGGGTAAGTGCTGCTCTGCACCCCTCATGCCTCGGTGGTGGTGGTGGGGGTGTCCCAGTCTGTCACCAGGGCCATGGAGCACATCAGGACCTTGCAGACAGTATCTGCTGTGCAGAGAGGTAGGGACAGAACCCCTTCAAATCACAATTGTCTTCGATAATCGCAAGAAAGGTCTAAGAACTGAGAGGCGATGCAATCACGCTTAGAGGTGAAGCGTGTTTCTAAGTGAACTCTAGTGCAAGATGTGACCCTGGAGCCCACATCCAGGACATGCATCCCCAGCACACGCCCCCTCTGCCCTGCGCCAGCAGCTGGGTGCTGTCGAGGAGGCCATGCACAGAGAGGACGACTCCAAACAGTGAGAGATCTTATGGGGAAACGCTGAACAGAAGCTAGAAGCCTGTTTCCCTCTGCAAGAAAAGCTCTTAAAGAAATCAAAGCACTTCAAATGCCCTGACTCAAGTGACAAAAACAATTTAGACAACAAAAGGCTCCTGGTTTGCTCTTCCTCTCCTGGAAAGGGCTCACTGAACAGATCTATTTAAATGAT
The DNA here is from genome assembly GCF_000696875.1 of Nestor notabilis. Taxonomy (NCBI): domain Eukaryota; kingdom Metazoa; phylum Chordata; class Aves; order Psittaciformes; family Psittacidae; genus Nestor; species Nestor notabilis. The sequence goes on from NW_009926215.1 coordinate 33,905, forward strand.
AATTTGTGGGGCAGAAACCCTCTGCAAACTCTCCTGAATTAGATTTTCTTTCTTAAATTAACGCGTAGTGCTTTAATGGAGACCGGTATTAAGGAGATGTCATTGCCACAGTGGTTCCTTTGGGAATGCCAGCCTCTTGTGTGGAGCTGCCATGAACAGGAGTCAGGTGCGGAGGAGCCAATCACCCATCACTCCATCCCCTCGGCACCGCGGGGCTGGAGGCACGTGCTGTGCCCTCCTGGGGGCCAGTCCAGGAGCCGCTGGCACCTCGCAGGGGGTGGCAGGATGGCTACGAGGCGTTGGGATCCTCCTCGCCCCTGCGCCCCGCATACAGCGCTGCCAGCTGCCGGAAACGCGGCCCCCAGCCCCCCAGGTAGGAGAAGTCCTGCTCTGAGCCACTGGACCAAGTGTTGATGGAGCTCAGGGAGGGCACGGAGGAGTCTGAGCCCTCAAAGGCATAGGTCTGGAACGAGTCATAGGGTGGCACAGAGAAGTCCTCATCCGCCTGCTCCACTTTCCTGCAGATGTAGTCTCTGAACACGGAGAAGTCCAGGTCTGGGCTTTGCACCCACTGTGGGAGGGAATGGAGCTCGGAGGAGGGGTTTCCGCTCGGGCCCCCCTCTCCTGGTATCCCCCCTCCGTCACCACCTTTGATCTCACTGAAGTCGTAGAGGCTGCGCAGGGCTGACATGTCATAGGCCTCTGTGTCCTGCTCACCACCCCCTTCATCGTTGTATTTGATGACGTTGTCCCTCATGTCCTCGTCATCCTCAGATGTCAGGTGGCTTTTGTGGTGTCGCTTCAGCGTAAGGATCAGAAGGACCAGCACTGGGAAAGGAAGAAATGGTCAGACAGGCAGAGGGGCTTGTGCACACAGGCAGCGGGGCACAGAGCACTGGCTCCTGTCAGCCTGCCTCATCAAGTAGCATGTGCTGTGTCACTAGCTTGGAGAAAGGTTTGCCCAAGCTCCAGTGTGGACCAGGAGCTTCCCTTCCCATGCAATGTGATCGCTGAGACAGGAGGGAGAGATGGATGGACACACGGCTGGACAGACAAATGGATGGATTCTACAGAAGATGAGTAGGAAAAGGGGGTGCATGAATCACAGCAGCAGCCAAATGTTGGGAGGGTGAATGTGGAGCAGATGGCACAGAGCCTGAGCAGTGAGCTGCAGCTGTGTCCTGGATCATCATCCATTCATCCCATCACCTTTAAAGCACCGATGTGCACTTTATTCGTTTGGGCAATTAGGCAGAAATTTGTTTGCACTGCGTCGGAAAATGAAACCAGTGTAAAGTGTACCCTGTGGGAAAGGGCTTTCTAAACGGAGACACAGCAGGAGCTGGGGAGCAGAGATGTGCCAAGGAGAGGAGACTTCACCGAACAATGAGCTGGCTTCCACAAGTGTCCGGACAGCCCAGGAGCCAGCTGAGAGCAGCACCGGTGCCAGAAGGCTTTCAGCAGCAGCATCCATCAGGTGCCCTATGCTAAACCTGAGGGCATTGCAACACCCCTCTCACACTCCCTTCCCACGTTCACACAAGCCCATGCTTCCCCTGCACCTTCATGCCATGCCATGGTGGCCCAGCACAAGCTTGTGCCACCATGTCAGTGGCAGCCAGCAGCTTTCACAGGGTGCAGGGTCCGATGTGGGCAATGCCCTCCCAAAATGGGAGGTTTGTGTGCACCTCCTGCCGCACACTCATGCATGCTCTAACACTGACCCAGCCATCCGAGGCAAGAGTACAACCGCGCGTCCCACGTGGGCTGCTGCTGGCCACCACCCTGGTACGCACACATGCCCCATGTGCTGCGAGACGCCCGCTGTGGCACAGCACGGCAGCTAGCCAGCAGCTCTCC
>NW_009926215.1:35853-36624 GCF_000696875.1 Nestor notabilis
GTGTTGCCGGCGGCCAAGCCCAGCGCAAGCAGAAGCTTCCCAATGGTCACCCGCTGGCAGGGCTGGGCTTCCTGCCCGCACGCTGCAGCTACCAGCAAGGAGACAGCGAGCAGAGGAGCCTGCACCGTGCCGCCCATGGCCTGTGCTTGTTGTGTGATGCTGGATGGAGAGGGGATGGACAGGACAGGAGGAGGCCGGGGGTCAGGCAGGCACTCACCAACCAGAATGAGAATGCACACCAGCAGTGCGATGAGGGCGCCGGGGCTCAGTGTAGCTGACACGCTGCAGCTACCAGCAAGGAGACAGCGAGCAGAGGAGCCTGCACCGTGCCGCCCATGGCCTGTGCTTGTTGTGTGATGCTGGATGGAGAGGGGATGGACAGGACAGGAGGAGGCCGGGGGTCAGGCAGGCACTCACCAACCAGAATGAGAATGCACACCAGCAGTGCGATGAGGGCGCCGGGGCTCAGTGTAGCTGACATGACGTAGGCTGTGCTGTTGCAGGACTGGATGGCCAAAAAAAACAGCCACAGATGCGGATGGTCAGAGTCCCCGTGCTGCTGAGGGCGGGGGGGCCACTGTCCACCACCAAAATGGGCAGCAAGTACACATCCTGCTCCTGGCGATTGAAGCCCACTCTTTGCGTGTGCACCGCAGCTGTGTTGTCTGCAGGGAACAAGTAAACCCACAGCCAAGTCACTCCCATAGCACAGCCAGCAGAACTTGCCAGGAGCTCGCCCGTGCTCAAGACAAACAGTGGCTGGTTGTGGCA
>NW_009926215.1:36656-43066 GCF_000696875.1 Nestor notabilis
ATCCTCTCCATCACAGGGGAGCAGGGAGCCAGCTTGAGGCTCCCCTGCACCACAGCAGCCTGAGCAGCCAGGGGCAGCCAGCTCTGCTCCAGCATGTGCCCCTTGGGCAGGCCCCCCAGGGCAGCCCAGCACCTCCCCAGCGCACGGTGAGCCCAGCACAGGAGCAGCAGCACGCAGGTGCCTGGGCCATTCTGGCAGACAACACGGAGCAGAGAGAGGGAATAACCTTCCAGAAGACCCTCAGAGAGTGGCACAGGGCAGGAATTAGGATAAAAATCAGTTGCTGACATGAAGACCAGAGCAGACGAGTCACTGCTTCCAAACCCATAGAGCTGTGGGTGAAGGGTCCTGCCTCAGCCAGAGGACCCTAGGACGCTTTGTCGCTTCTGGAGGAGCAGGCAGAGCTCCTTCCAAGCCTCCCAGCCAAGCCAGCGTCCTCCTCCCCATCTGCTCAAACCCTGCAGTTTCAGGGGCTCAGCCGGCACAGCATAACCCATTACGATCCCATTAACACGGCCACTTCATGGGACCCTCCAGGGCTCCGGTGCCAGAGATGAACCCAAGCAGCAGCTGTGCCCAGACAACCTGAAGCAGGGAGGGTAGGAACAGGGACTGAAAATCAGCTCAGCTCCCTGCTCATGTGTGCTACGCACTGCCAGCCTGAACAGCCAGGAAGGGATTGAATAGTAGCTGAACAATTGCAGCCCGAAGTTGCTGCTGAATGTCTGCAGTCTTTATCTAATAAAAGGTAGATTGGTGCACTCCCAGCGAGGTGCTGCTGTCTACAGACTTTCTCCTCATTGCACCTGATTTATGCTGGACTGGCCCCTTACTGTATCAGTCAGCTTTTCGATTGGAAAAGACATCTATTCTAATTCTGGCTCTTGGGCTGCCTGCCACCACGGAAACTGCCGTATGGATTGGGTGCTGCACGGGAGCATGTGGGCACGGCAGGGACAGGAGCAAGGCAAGAGCAGAGCACAGAGACAGGTGCCTACCTGGAAGTGGGGCAGATCCCCCGGTGCTGCAGCCACAGCAGAGCAGAGGAGAGCCCGTCTGCCCCCGGCTGGGCAAGGCTGGTCCCTGCTTCAGGGCAGCCTAGAAGAGAAGGAGCTGGGGCAATCTGTGCTCCCCCAGCATGTGCTGCAGCCCAGCATGGGTAAGTGCATCAGGAGTGGGGAAGATGGGCTGTCTGTGCCCAGAGGGGAGGCAGCCATGCACAGGCTCGTGCCCAGAACAGTGCTCAGCTCTCACGGTGCTAAATACAAGTTGCTGCTTCCCATCATCAGGTTTCTGGACTCAGCCTAGCAGAGTTTTCTGTGTTGCCAGAATATGGCTGTGTTGCTGGGGAGAGTGGAGCCTTTGGCACATCATCTGGGGAAACCTGAGATTCCACCGTAAAGGAGACATGGAGAAAGTCATCTCTTCCAGTTCACCTTAGAGCACAGTTTGCCTTGAAGAGCTGAACATAGGAAATGCAAGGACACTGGAGAGAAAACCACACCAGCCAACATGCGGAGGCTGCACTGAATGCCACAAGGGCAATGCTCAAAACCAGATCTTACTCATGCACACAGAACTGTGCTGCAAGTCACTGGACAAAACTCTTCATTTGGATGTAGCATCTTTTACCCACTACAGGAATTTTCTGGGTAACCTCACTTATCCCTGCTCACAGCAGAAGGCTTCAGGCAGGCAACATCTTCAGGAGCACAGAGCACATGACAGCATAAGGCAAATATACGAGTCGAGATGGGGACAATTTGCCTCAGAGGGAGACACTTCATGCAATGTCAGCATGCTGCCTGCAAGGCTGCACACCAAGCACTGACCCATGCTCCGAGTCAGATGTGATCTGAGTGCTGCAGTGTCCCCAGCACGTGGCAGGGATCACCCAGAGCGGAGAGCACAATCACTCTGCACCGCATGCATTGCCTGGCTTCTCTGTACAGGTGGCAGGGACCACCGACTCTACCGAGGCAGCCACCAGGTCCTGCAGGACATGGCCACCTTGGCTGAGACGTGGCACCAGCATAGAGGCAACTGGCAGAGCTGCTGGGGAGAATCAGCAGTGGAGTCTGCTGAGAAGCTGCCTATTACCAACCAAGGATGAAAGAGGGAAAAAAAATATTGTTACGCTAATCCTTTGCACAAAGATAACCAGATCTCACTGGGTGCTGCTCTCTCAGCTTGCTGCAGCATAAGGAGGCAGATATAAATAACACTAATGGCACCATGTCAGCAAGAGGCCAAGGACTAACTCCTAGCTTGCCCAGCTAACTATAAGCCTTGGGCATCTGGAACTAAGGGAGATAAAGCCACAGAACAAATTGGACAGACCGCCTCACCGTGCATGAGCAAGGCTCTGGCCCTCAGCCCAGGAAGTTTGCCTTTGCTAGCACCACCACAGCAGTCAAGTAGCTACGCCTGAGCTGGGGGTCAGAGGACCCCCAACACACAGCCTGGTACCTCCACATGCTGCTCAGCCTGTCCCTGGCCTGGGTGTGCTGAACTGCTGTGCTTGAGAGCTCCCGCAGCCGCCCAGGGAGCATCCCTCCAGTGCTGTGTAAATGCCAGCGCAGCTCCAGCTCTTCACCTCCCTGGAAATGCAGCAGAAGGCTGGTGAGTCCCCTTCTGTTTACAGCCAGCTCCAGCTCCTGTGAGGGACCTGCCACGAGGCACACCGTATTTTTAGAAACAATCTCTAGAAATCAAGGGGAAATTCACAGTGAGGCAGCCACTAACCTGAGCTCAGCTGCGACTGCTCAGGCAGCAGGTTGCACTGCTGAGCCCCCTCACCGCCAAGTAGGGGAAGGAGAAATATTTTCACTGCTGAACTCTCAAAGACAAAATAAAGCAGCCAGTACTTAAATATACCAGCAGCAGAACAGACAGCTCTGCTCTGAGAAACCTCAGCTCAGGAGGGGCTGAGTCTTGCCCTGTAACCCCGAACCTGGTGCTAGGAAGAGAGAGAAACATTGCAACCACAAAACACTATTTCAAACACCATTTTCTCCTGAACAGGGTGATGTGAGCGCTTCCTACAGGAGGGAGATCCACAGGAATTTCACACCTTCACCTATGATGTTGCTTTACCAAGGCTGGTCAGACAGACCCCAGTCCAGCTGAAACTAGTCCACTCCAGGCACTGGGATGGCTCCAGCCACCTCCCTGCTGGCTGCTGGTGTGGCCAGGCTTCCCAGGCACCTGGATAACTGTCTTCTCTGCACCATATTTACACCCCTGTTATTTCCAAACTTCTTCTGTGTTCCCTTCTGAGATACTCCAGAAAAAGCAGTATTGGTGCCATGCAGAGTAGTCTATTTGACCATAGACGTAAAGAAAACTTTGCCCAGATCTGGGAAAATGCATCCAAACCTCCTACAAAACCATGTAATTTCTCTCGGTGCAGTTGCTTTTTCACATGCAGCTGACCCAAGGCAGTTGCTTCAGGATGTGTCTTGGTGCAGGTTTGTTTGTATCAGCACAGCCCAAGTCATGAAAAGCCAGACAGGCCTGGCCCAGCAGCCTCTTGCGTCTCTTCCTCTGTAGCAGCTTTCTCTTAAGTCCAGTTCTGGGGTCATGAGGTTGCGGAGGAGAATTCCCAGATGGTGCTGCTGAAATTCAAGCAGATGTTAATCCACAGCTTTCCTGCACAGGTGCATTTGGATCACCACACTTATGTTTTCCTGCCCTATCTTCCCAGGACTGCACTTCGTGCTACGGTCACACCACTCTAAAGGCGCTCTCTGAAGCCCCAAGCCAAATCTTTTCGTATTGTTGCCACCTTGCTGCACAAACCGACATTTCCTCTGCAGGTTTTCTATGCCTTCCTCTCCCTGACTACACAGTGATGTTATCCTGTGTCACATCATATCACCTTGTGCAACGGACAGGAGATGGCACCTCTGCCTGCTTTGAGAAGCAGACAAGCCAGAAACCAAGATGAGTCGAGAATGCAGGGACCAGTCAATACTGCTGCAAGAGGAAAGCTCAGGAACACAATATACTCTGGTGGTACTCTAGGAGTAATACAATAATTCTGTCTCCCAGACTCCCTCTCCAAAGAGGCTCTTGGCAGCTTCAAAGACAGAAATAATAAATCCTTCTCATAACTCAATCATGAACAGTTAGGAGACCAGAAGGGAGCAAGCTACCTCCAGTTTGGATTTCGACATCCCTGCCCTCTCCCATGCTCCAGGGCCCCATGAGCATCTGCCTTCCCCTGCTCTGGCAGCCGTTCCGCAGCTCCGGTGCCCAGGCACGCCGGCTCTGGGGAGACGCGTGCAGACCCCACCACTCCCAGGCAGGAGCAGCTGCAGGAGAAGAATCCGATTCTTCCCTTTTGCCTCTTCCTTCTCACAAGTTCTTTGGGCCAGACCACACCACTTCTGCTCTTTGCCTTTGCTCAACCACACAGAGACTCAATGCTCTTTTTCACCCCACTGTCAGACCAGTGTCTGCGCTGCTCACGCTCCAGTCCCTGCGGGGCTGGAGGAGGCTTCCTCTATCCTGAGGCAATCCTAGAATCCTAACATTTTGCTTTTGATTGTTAGGAGTTTTTGATCTTCTATCACCCATTACATGCTCTTAATGAGACCTGTAGAGAGTTCAGACATCTGCTTGCCTAGCCCTTGAGCTCTGGAGTCAGTAGCTCCATGTGTCACTCCATATTATCTACCACCCCCTCCAGGTTGCTGGGCTTGGATGCTTTCTACCATCCCTTCCAACACAATTAGCATTTCTTGGAGAACATGATTTCAGGCTCTAATCGCCTTTGATCCTTCTGTAATCAATTTTCTCAGGCCAGAAAGACGCAGCAAAAGGCAAGTTGGGAGGCAGAGGATAGTGAATGCCTTTGGAATTGTACCAATTGGAGCTGGGTGAGGTCAGCTTTTCCAGTTTTATCTCTTCCTTAAGGCCCTTAATGGGAAGATGCTGGGCATCTTACTTCTGGATTGCGGCTGTTGTTACCACATATGACATTTATTCCTTGTCTGATGAATTAGGAAGTGCTTGAGCACTCTCTTGGACAGAGCAAAATCAAGGAACGAGAGATATGCACAGGAAAGGGTAGTGTTGCTAAAAGCCTGACTCGTGCAAAGCGGCTCTAATCCAGCTATTGCAGTCTCCTGCAGGGTCACCTTTTGCTCCTATATCCCTGACCTGGAGCATCAGAGCCAAGGCAGCTCTGGGTGCTGCTGGGAGGTGACGAGTGGGGCTGCAGATGTTCACTGCAGGCACCTTGCAAGGGCCACCTGCACTCCGAGCTGTTCTGGCTGCAGCAGGACCTGACCCAGCGGGGTCTGGGCAAGCGGCAGTGCCGTGACTGTATCGTGGCATATCAGGCTGCAGCAGATCTGCCCTGTGACCACCACATGAGCCCACTTACCAGCAGGTACTCCATCCTCAAGCACATCATCTGATGTGTCGACAGGCTGCCCCATCCATCGCCCTGGGCTTTCTCCAAAACCCTTGCAGGCTTCCTTGAGGAGCCCTCCAACAGCCCAGCAGTGCTGCAGCCACTGGTGCTCCCAGCTGCCAGCCCTGCCATAGCCTGGGGCTCTTGCCCTGCCTGAAGAACGGTAAGAGGAGCATTCCAAGCAGATGCGGGTCCCTACCACACCGAGGACAAGTCACCCTCCTGAGGCAGCTTTCTGCTGCCTTGCAGGGGCTGAGGGAAGTAGGTGCAAAGCAAAAGAGAGGATTTAAGCAAGAGCTTAGAGAATCCATCTGTGCTGACATCCATCAGTGTCACTCCTTGGCTGCAAAAGCAATATTTATAAATCACGTTTCAAAACTGGCTACAAATTTGTACGAAGAAACAGATGGGCTGGTGGTAGCAGTTTGTCACCACTGATATTTATATGGAGGAGTAGAGCCAAGTGCAAGGGGGCGAACGCACAAGAGGGAAGCAAGAGGGGGAACAAAAGAGGATGCAGCAAAGGAACCCAGGAGGGCAGGGAGTGAAGGTGAGCACACTTAAGTGCTCAATGGACTAGGGGGAAGGAGTCAAAAGAAGGGAGATGGCACTAAAACATACGCACGTTAGAAATGAGGGGTGCCTCCATCTGCACAGGCAGCTGCCTCCTCCTGCTGCAGAAGACAGCATTGCTTGGTGATTGGGAGGGTCTCCAAACACCCTGGGAATAACCCTGCAGCAACAGCATTTGTTTTCCCAAGAGCAGAAGGCGGGAGGTGATGCCAGCTTTTACTCATTTTATGCAGTGTTGCACCACACGCAGAGTTTGTGGGATCGTTTAGCACGAAGGTGCAAAGAGAGCCTCGTCCCACTCAAGAGAGCAGCAGCTCTGGAGGAGGCGGCAGCGCATGAGCCCATGTCCTGCGCCTTCCTGCAGCACCTGCTCCCGGGTGGCTGCTGGGTGCCAGCGCAGCACTGGGACCCAGGC
>NW_009926215.1:43091-46959 GCF_000696875.1 Nestor notabilis
ACCAGCCACAGCTCTGGCGTCAGAATCAGCCACGGCTCGGAGCAGCGAGTGCAGCCCCGTGCCCCTCGGAGATTCTGGAGAGCTCTGGGTGCGGATGGGCACCAGGTTGGAATGCAGTGCGCTCAGGCACATCTTCACAAGGTCCTTCAGAGCAAGTTAATCGCTGGGCGTGGGGCAAAATCTTGCAGAGGATTAAAGCTTATTTACTTGATAAGAAGCAAAGGTCTTGTGAGAACAGCTGCCCGCGAGTGCCAGGGAGGGACTTGGGTCAGGGACAGTGGCACTTTTTAGGACATAAGCAATATTGGTCCTTCTATGATTGTGCCTGAAGCTTTCTGGTGCAAATTCTATTTTGACTATCCCTAATAATGCTGAAGCAAACTGAGCGAGCATGATCTTACATCAGCAGAAGGCCCCTCTGATAAGCTCAGAACAAACTAAATCAGACTTTTGATAGATGAAGCTGCAAAAACACAGGGAAAAAAGGTTTTAGAAAACAAAGAAGTATTTTAATGTGATCTGCTGGCTTCCATCTGGTCTGGCTCCTTCGGCAAGAAAGTACACATCTGGCTGGATAAAATCCCAGTATCTGCAAGGGTCCCTGCTGTACTTACTGCTGCAATCAGCACCTAAATTTACCCAAAACCCCAGTCAAAAACAGGAAGCAGCCTGATGACAACTTTTCTAGGTTGTTATTGTCCGCACACACGCAGCCTGACCCTGCACTCCACAAGCCAGGGCTCAGCCATCAAAAACCTGCATCACAACCTGTTGGTTACATCAGCAGGTTGGGATCATGGGGAGCCCCCCAGCCCAGAGGTGCAAAGAACCAGGAGCTTCCCAGAGGAACCGCACTCCTGAGCCATCACCTAACAGGGGATCCAGCTCTGCTGGTCACATCCTAGGTAACTGCTGCCTGCCAGCATTCCCGAGCTGCTCCCGTATGTTGAGGCACAGGGGCTGCCCACCTACATGGCAGCCCTGGGATGACCCACGCTCCAGGATTTATCTTGGAGACAGAAAAATCACAATGCTCAAAATGGGAGCATGTTTGTCTGTAAATCCTGCTCTCAGGCAGGTTGGAGATTTTGCATCAAGAAAGGGACTGAGAGACCTGAAAACACAAAGGCTAATGAGACAGCACTAGAGGAGCTTTGGAGCTTCTGCAGCAGAGAAGGAAGCTAGCAGAGCCTCCTTGAGGAAATCCAAACTGCTAGCTGACCTGTCCTACCATTCCAGGTTGGCAAGGAGCCTTGTGGGGTGCCCAGAGGATCAACTCCATCCGGCACAGGTAGACCATATGCCCACAGCCCTGTCTCCCTCCCCATGGCCAGCAGTGCCACCCAGCCCACCAGCAGCAAGACTGGGAAGGGTGCAGCAGGGCTTACCCTTGATATCCAGCAGAGAAAAGTGGTGATTGTTGGTGGCTTCAGGTACCAATGTGAAATAGAAACGATGGCCGCTCTGAGGCTCATCACGGTCCACAACACTTATTGTCTGGATCAGCTGGAGGGAAAAAGCAGAGATTAGGGTCAGTGCTGCCTCCACAGCCTTGCACACAGGCCCTGTTCACTGGGTCCAGCCCAGCAAAGCACCACTGCCTTTCTGCCACAGTGAGGGACAAGCCTTTGCCCCACAGATGGGCTTAGCTGTAGAACACCAGCAAAGCTGTGACAGCGGCTGCATGGGAAGATGTTCAGGCAGAAGCAGAAGGAGAGGCAGGCTGGCACGGTCCAGAGCACTGCAGGCACTGATGGAGACCTCAGAGAAGGGCTGGGGAACACCCACTACCTGGCCTGGCTTGGCATCCTCACACACAGCAGCTTCATTTGGGGTGGCAAGCTCAGGTGGATTGTCATTCACATCCAGGATACGGATGCGGAGCAAGGCTCTCGACACCTGGGAGTGATTATCTGAAACACAGAAAGAAGTGGAGCTTCAGGAGGAAGTGCCATCTGCTGCTAGCAGGGAGCAAACCCTCCTCATCCCTGCCCATCCAGAAGCCCTCGCAGCCACACAGCTGCTGCCAGCACAGAGGGTCCCACTGCACTGCTGCCCACCTGTGGCACAGACCATCCCTGTGGGCACCCGCAGCCTCACCACTCTGCTTTGCAGCAAAGAGTGAGCGAAGCTGAGTAACAAGGACTCCCGAAACACTGCTGTTGGCTTGATCTCTCCCTGGAAAAGCTGAGCAAACCTGGGTGTGAGGACAGCTCACCCTGACTGGATCCCGACTCTGACAGCCCACGGACTAGCAGCAGCAGCAGCTGAGAGGCGAGTGAGCAGAGCCAGGATGGGAAAGACCTGGGATCAACCGAGAGCACAGGATGGTGATGAAACCTGGCATGAGCACCTCCAGCGCATGGGGGTGAATGCTGCCTGTCAGGGCAGGAGCCTCCTGCCATGGGACCGGGCCTTGCACACGGACACCCGTTCTTGCGTTGCAATCAGTAGTTTGAACCGAGCCCAGCACCGTTTGCCAGCTGGCGCAGGGGGGTCATGCAGCAAGACTAAAGGCACCCCACCAGCCCAGGGGGCCGCAGCCTGATCCCCTGCCCTGGGGCACAGAGCTGCTGGGCCAGGGCTGCACCCACTGGTGCTGCTCTGGGCACACGGGACAGGGATCGCATCTACAACTCCATTCACTGCAATGCTGCTCCACCGCACACACATGCTGCAAAGGTACATAGAGCCCTCAGCTGTAAGGTTATAAATCACTCTGGAGAGCCTAATGTTTTCTGAAGCACCTCATGCGCTTCCAGAAATGAGAACTCCCTCATACTCCATCTCCTTTGTTTTACTCAGAGGTTGCAACTGTGACAGACCCAATGCCTCTCCCCTTGCTCAGGCAGGAGCTCTGCTGCCTGTTTGCTATGAAATTAATGCTGCCCCCCCCAGATCAGGTGGGGGAGGACCCAGGGGAGAGGAGATTTAGTGCTGCTCCATAATTAGCCAGGAACCTAAGCCCCCTCCCCTAAGCTGCCTTCACCCTGTTCTCACATTATCACTCCCTCTCACCCAGACCAGCTGCTCTGGTGATTAGATTTGAGGGAGGGAGGCAGAAGTCGTGACTAAAAGCCTGGAACTATGTGTTATTTTAAAAGGCGTGTTGGTGCAGTGAAGTAAACTGCAATTGCTTTGAGGGAGAGAGCAAGGGGGAGGCAGCAGGGTGGGAAGGGATCTGGGGGAGGTGGAGGAGATGCGCCTGATGGCCACGGGGCCACAAATGAGGAGGAAAAAGGGCTCAATTCCTACAAGGAGGACAACAGCATCTCACTCCCTCCCCAGCCTTCAGGCAGATGGATAGCCATCCCTGCTGCTCAGCTCTGAGCAGGCTGGCATTGCCCTGGAGGCACTGCTGAGACAACGATGAGGAAAGGCAAAAAGAGAAGGGAGGAAGAAGAGCCCAGGATCCTGTCTCTTTCCCTTCCTAAGCACAACCACGAGCAGCAGTAACTACTGCGCTGCCCCCCAGTGGGCTGATCCCAGTGCTACCGAGCCTCCCCAGGACCTCTCAACCATGGCACATCGACAGGGGCTCTGCGGGGTCAAGCTGGACTCTGGGTGAACCTGGGCACAGCCACTTCCCTTCAAGACCTCTCACAGCCTCATCAGCAGGGCCAGTATGTTTAGAACTGGACACAACCATAGGCCTGGCCCCATCCACAGCATCAGCGAGCAGCTGCCAGGAATGGTTTATGCCACACACAAGTGGGGTCATCTATGTGCCATGGCCCAGTGCCAAGGACCCACATTGACACCACCACCTCCGAGCCATAACTAACATCCTGCTTCCCTGAGCACAGCTCGAAGCACAGTTGTCCTGTCATAAGACCCCTCTCCTTTTGCCCCTTCTGAAGCTGCTGAA
>NW_009926215.1:46991-49300 GCF_000696875.1 Nestor notabilis
CAGTGACTGGGTTAAAATTTGACATCTCCAGAAACGTCAAGGTTAAAAATGCAATCACTGCATCATTTTCTACTCTTTCAGTGAAGCACATATTGGCTGCTTCTTATTTTGGCTGGACAGTGATCTGTTTGAAGGTTCCTCAGATGCTTTACTTATCAACTTCCCCCTTTCCTTTGAGCCAGTACCTAGATTTATGGGTGGAAAATATAAAATATGTTTGAATGTATTTGGAAAAAGTTAACTCCAAAACATCTGAGAGGTGCTTCCTGTAGCTATGTGGCATAAACTGACTTTATGATGGTCAGAAGTGCAATTCAGATTGTTGGAGTACACCTGTGATGAAAGGCATGATGTGCAAGGCCAAAAGCTTCCTCTCCGCACAGCAAGCATGTGCACGCACCCCTTCATGTGCTCCAGCACACAAGTTAATGTCCTGGGTGGACGGGGCCACAGGACAGCACAGAAACACTGCCTGGAAGGGCTCTGCAAGCATCACGTGGCCAGTGCGCAGTGGAGGCTGCATGGGCTGGGCCGAGCCAAGTGCAACTGGAGAGGAAAACCAGTCACCTTCCATTGCAGCACCTCTCCTCCGTACCCCAGCTCAGCTGACTGACATGCAAATTAGTTTAATTATTTCTTCTTCTAAAATAAATTATATTTTGCAGTGGCTGCAATATGTTGTGTCAGGCAAAATTACATTCAATATTTTTAAGCTAATTGATGTCAGCCTTGAGAAAACCTGATTGACAGCAGCGAGGAAACTAGGCTGCTACCTAAACGCTTTCCTAAATTAAAATTAAACATGCCATTTTTCTGCATTTCCTTCAGGAGTTGGAATGCTATTAATCTGAAAAGACTGAGGAAGAGACATGGAAAATACACAGAAGAAGGGGGAGATGCTGGAAGCACAGCAGTGCACTACAGGAGCTCCATGCTGGTGACTGGCAGCTGCCTTTGCCAACACAGGCTGAACTATTTTGGAGTCACTGGAGCCTGCTGGGGCAGGGGACGGAGCTCTGCCACCCATTGCTCCCACACTCAGCAGTGGCATACTCAGCAGTAGCACACTCAGTGCTACAGGCAGACTCAGACTGGCTGATTCTTCAGCCACATCCCAAAGAGGTTTTTCTTAATTTAATTAATCATGAGAGTAATCTGAACAGGACAATACTGTTGTCTTAAACATTTGGATGCAGAGCATGAGCAGTGCGCCCTCTCCCCGGGTTCTGCAGGACCAACACCAAGCCACCCCGGAAAGCTACTCTCAAATGCTGGAAGCTTTGCAGCAGAGCTTGCAGGGATGGGAAGGGGTTGCCGAGATGCTTGGCCAGCCCTGCCATGGCAGGAAAACAGGAGACCTGTGGTTACTGGTGCACTGGGATCTAGTCCTTATCCCTCCAGACCCTCACATAAACTCACACTAAAACACGTTGCACTTTTCCACCAGACCTCTGCTGTGAAGCCCCAAACCCAACCATTGTGGAGGCACACATGGCCATGCAGTGATACCACAAGCAGAAAGGCACTCTGCAACTTTCCTGGCTCTGAGGCACAGGCTGAGTAAAGCCCAGAGCACGGTGGGCTGCAGTCTGGGGCTGGGCGCAGCACACGACCTGCTCTCTTCTGCATCAAGACCAAATTGGTACAGCACTGAATTCAAAATGTTTACATTAGCAGGGAAGAAGAGGCACGGGTGGAATTTATTTCTTGCTATCTCGGCAACCTGGGAGAACAAACCGCAGAATAGAAGACTGGGATGGGCCGTTCTGCTCCCCAGCACTCACGCCATGGCTGCGAAGCACAGGGTGGTTTTGGAGATGCTGGCACAGCTGCCTGCAAAGCCCAGGTCTGATGGCAAGGACAAAGCAGGGGCATGCCAGGAGTACGGCTTATCGGACATGGCAGCGGTATCAGAGGCTGGAGCTGAAAACGTGGCTCCCAGCTGAGGGGAAGCAAAGTGGAAGCAGCAGTTAAGCCAAGTAACATATAAATGGCTCTCACCTCTCCAGAGTCCTGCCCAAACTCAGCAGCATGAGAGTCATTAAATCGCATCCAAACACAATGCTCTGATTAAAGCCAGACTCCAGCAGGAAGATTTATCATCTCAATTACCAGCAGTGGACACAGCAGTCAAAGCCTCATCATTTTACATGAGCAAAGAGGAAAACAGGAAGAGAATCACTAATATTAGCCCAAGGAAGGTAAACAGCTTGCAAGGGAGACGAAGATTTATCTCTGGGAATGCTTGGCCTGGTCCCAGCCAGATTGGCTGAACAGCCCCATGCTTCCTGCTGGCTGCCACATCTTGA
>NW_009926215.1:49331-49930 GCF_000696875.1 Nestor notabilis
GTTGAAGTGGCGGTCAAAAGCCACTGAGGCAGCTCATGCTGGGGAGTGCCTGTTCCACGGGGGGACCTGTTCCTCCTCCTGCCTGTGGCCCCCAGCCCAGCGACCTCACAGCTACAGCCAGGCACCTCCTGCAGCTTCTTAGTACTGCTCCTTAGATGCACATGTGCTTTCTTTGGTTATGTGTTGGTGGGACACGCACCCTGGACATGGCCTCTGCTGCAGCAGCACTGGGTCCCAGACAGGGCTCTCCAAGGCTGCTCAAACCTAACAGACAGGCTGCCCACAGGCAAGCTCTCCATCAGCTGCCATTTGCTAAACCCTTCTCAGGACAGTCCTGCCAGCAGACAGGGCGAGCAGCTCGAGGAGGTCGCAGGGAGGCAAAACCTTGGTGCAACATGCTCCAGGCCACATGCACCGTGTGAATCGAGCAGGCACGGCCCCACAGGAATTGAGCAGGCAGAAATGGAGTGAACCCACCAGCTTCACTTCATTCCTTCTGCAAAGTTTACATCTCACTGAGGAAAGAGGAAGGGTATATTACCAGCCGCCTCCACTGGAGCTGATAACATCCTGACTGGCCTCACAGCAGTGCCTGTGGC
>NW_009926215.1:49940-55713 GCF_000696875.1 Nestor notabilis
ACGGCAAGCACGGCAGGGCCCCGCCAGCCCCCCAGACACACCAACGCCAGCGGTTCCGCCCGCCCCGTGTCCGCTGCCACGCTGAGCCCCGCTCTACCGCTTGGGCGGCTGTACTTTTACGACTGCCCTTTCCGCCAGAGGATTCAGACATAAATTGTACTTTAAATTCAATATCAGTCATTAATAATTCATGATTACAAAACGTTAAGGATAATGTCAGTGGGAGGAATGTCTGGGCAGTTAAAATGGATGAGTCAGAGCTCAGCGCAGAAGTCGGAGCGCTGAAGAGTCTCCCCAGCTTTTGAAGCGATCCAGCCTGACAGGCTTCCCTGCCGGAGGGGAGCTGCAGCATTTACTGACTTGTTCTGAAATCCCAGCCACTGCGTGTAAATATTGTCCTTCTGATTCTTGTCACCTCGTGTTTCCTCTGGATGCTGAGTTGTGCTGCAACACTGCGGCCCCCTCCTCGCCTGCCCATCACTGCCTGATGCCAGGCAGGGCTCATGACAGCACCACAGCCTGACAGCGCAGGGGTCAAGGGGTCACCCTGGCTAAAGGCACAAAGCATCAGCACAGAGAGGGGCTTGGGACATGCAGTCCCCTTCCTCTCCTAGGGCAGCAGGGCCTGGGCCCTTGCCCAGCCAGGGCAGATGATTACCATGGCAGAACCAATCTCTGTGCCCAAGCCAAGCTCTGACCCAGCTCCCTGAATGCGAACAGCATTTTCCTGCTCAAGAACAAGCAAAGAAAGAATCACCAGAACTCCTGAGGGGTGTTGTGGAGCGAAGCCTGGGGAAGGCTCCTGCCTGCAGACAGACAGGTCTTGGCACACTTCTGCAGATGTCGGAAGGTGCTTTACAGCCGTGAGGCGGCAAAGCACTGCAGGTGGCAGTGCCCTGGCCACTACCATGTCCAAAATGTGGAGAACTTCAAACAATACAGCAATGCCTTTCTACTTCCCACTGTGCTTCCCAGCACAGTGCCTGGGATGAAGCCCTTTCTCCATCTGCAGGCTTAAGAACTAAGTCAGAGCACCTCTGTGGGGTGCAGGAGGCCAGATGCACTATCACACATGGGACCTGCAGAGACCATGAGCCAAGGTAGTGAGCAAACATGGTCGAGGGCAGCAGGATGCCCAGGGCAGCTTCCTACCCTCAGCAGAACCCCTGAGGGGAAGCAAAGCCTGCTCTTTGCTGCTATTATTTTCTTCTCATTCATCAAAGGGAGTCTATTCAGAGCTCCTTTGAGCAACAGGACCCAGGTTTGGTTTTTTCTTTCTGAAATGGAGAAGACAAGACAAAGAGAACTTCCTCTGGAAGCGTCCACACCAGGCTCCACCACCCGCCCATCACAGAGGGAAGATAAACTGACAAAACCTGCAGAGCCACTAAGCTGCTCCTTCCCAGCTTTCCCAGCTGGGTGCGAGCAGATTTGGCAATTACTGTAAGCACAGGCTAAGGGATCGCACAGCCACAGGGAAAGAAGAGCCCATCACCAGGGCTCTCATGGGGGGTCAGAAAGGAGCTAATTGCAGAAAGGACATAAAGCTTCACCTCGTCCTCTGCCCGAGGCTCTTCCTGGTCGGCTGCAGGGTGAGGTCAAGCACTGCAGCCAGAGCCACAGCAGCCTGGCAGTACCAACTCTGGCAGCATCGCTGCCCCCCATCCTCAGCACAGGGTCTCAGGACATTGCTCCTGCACCCTGCTCCCACTGCTTCAATGCCAGGACCTCCCATCCACTCCTCACTGTGCCTTGCCAAGCCTGCAGCCACATCGCAGGCAGGGAGGCACCCAGAGCCACGAACAGGATGCATGGGTACAGGCTGCAAATCCCGCCCACTGTGAACCCCCAGCAGAAGACATCTGTGCCACAGGGCTCCAGTGGATGGGGCATCACCCCAGCATGTGGCGGATGCAGGTGACTTGAACACAGCCCCCCGGGAGCCCCAGCGCCGCTTGGAGGTGAGCGCAGGGAGCAAGCTGCGCAGGATGACTGTCAGAGCTGGCGCACAGATAACACAGATTTGATTAGAGTTCATCAAATATACTATTCGACCACGCTCCCTTATTAGCGCTCGAGTCAGGAAGAGTATTTTTAGGTTGTCTAGGGAGATGTCAGGCTCGGTGCTGCTGCATTTATTTATTACCTCAGCATTAACTAACACTTGCATCTTGGTCACCTCCCCTCTGCAGTGAATGTACCCGTATTTTCCCCTCTGCCCCACTCTGGCCCAGCACAGACAGTCTGCTCCAATACAGCACTCCCACCTCACCTGCTTCCATCGCCAGGACAGTGATGTTGTGCCACCCTGCTGTCTCCCGGTCCAGCACCTTTCCTGTCACGATGGCACCTGTGTTGGCATCGATATCAAAGATCCTCTCTGCATCTGTGCTGCGGTCAATGGCGTACCTGAGACCAGGCAAAAGGGGAAACTGTGAACAGCTGGATGTGCCAAGCCCAACCTTGCCATCAGCCCCAGGAGAACAGGGACCTAACACAAGCAGCTTTATCACCACTGTCACTTTTCCTCTGCTGCAGCACGGGTACACAAGGGCCATGGCTTTACCAGGCTGCAAGCCCAGAGTCCTCAAGCAAAATTAAAGTGTGGCTTTGGTGCATAAAGTGGAACTAAGCAGAGACTGTGGACAAGGGGAAAAACCTACTCTGATGGGAACATTTTGCTCAGGATAGACAGAGAGATATAAAAGTCATGGGCTGTAACTCCAGTCATTATTCAGGAAAGCTTCTGAGCTACAGGTTCAGGAAAAACATCAACCCAAAAAGGAGGCCACCCTGGCTTGAGCAGCCCACCCTCTCTCCTGATGCTGCCACAGCACCCACCCAAGCGAGCAGCACATGGGCAGGCTGAGGCTGTGCTTGAGGGCTTCAGCTGGATCGGACTTCCCTTCCCATCCCTCCCCAAGGAGCACACACCTGATTGTGCACAAATGACAACCACCACCACTGCAATCAGAATTGGAAACCCAGAAGGCCCACAAACTGCAAACAATACAGCATAATGTTATTGTGTACAGCATAATGTTATTGTGTACAGCATCTTTCACACACGCTGCATCCCAGAGTGCTTTACAGAATTAGACAATACAAGACAGCAAAGAGTACAAAGGATAAATTACCAAAAGGAGGGCTGTGAATAAATTAAAGCCTTCAGTCACATGTCTAACAATAGGGGGAAGATAAATGTATGGACAAAGCAAGCTGGAAAGCCAATGAGACAGGACAGTACTGAGAGGCCACGTCAGACAAGAGGAGCAGAGCAGGACAGCTCCAGGCTTGAAGCACGTCCAGGACAGTGGCGGCATGCTGCAGGCAGCTTCCAAGCACTTGCACCTTGCCTGGCACAGTCCAGCTGCAGTCTGTGGATCCATCATCCACATGGCTTGCAGCTGAGGAACACCAGCCAGCTCACCTGCATGCAAGGACCACTGTTCTACAGAGGCACTGATGACCTCTGATGCCTTTCTGTCCCATGCCCTGGGAGGGAACCAGCTTCAGATGAGAGTGCCTCACTGAGGGCACCTATCCCCACAACCAGGCAGCTCCATCTCTGCTGGAGGCACATACAAAGGCATTTCTACACTAAAGTGTTATGCAGACCCAGATTACAGTGCTCTCCCTTTCAGACACAGGGGGAATGAGAAAATACAACAGCACTTGCTTGTAGTTAAGGAAGAATGTTCAAAAATCACTATGGAAATTGCTTCTGGGCATATGCATAATTTTGCATGTTCTACACCTATGTGCCTGGCTTCTTCCCCCCTTCTCGCATCTAGAGGCAAGGGGACCTGCCACCCAAAGCCAGGTACAAGCCTAGGCATCTCTGAACCAACTGCCAGGGACTTCCTAGTCATCCTGCATTTTCTGCACTAACTCCCAGCTGGAAACTGCCTCTGCAGGCACATAGGCAGCTCCAGAAGGGACAGTACCTGTCTCGGCAGGAACTGGCCACTCTCATCCACTCTTCTCACTCGCTATAAAGGGAAAGGAGAGTTCTGGCCACTCTGACCTGTACACATCAGTCCAATGTGCTGCTGGAAGGAGAAACGGAAATGGGGATGACAACACCTAATATCTTTCCAATAGCATAATCGGTGCGTTCGCATAACTGCTTCCATTGTTCTCCCACATCACCTGATCCCAAACACATCCTGTCTTCCATTCCACTTTTTAATACTGTTAGAGTTCAGGATAGCACTTCACTCCCCATGTGCCTTCCCTGCTTCTCAGGTAAGCACATGCCTGTTTTGTTCACACTCATATCATTGCTGCATAAACAGAGATGTCTGGAAAAAAATAGCTACACAGAAAAAAACAGCGATGGGAGACATCACTGAGCCTGAAAACATCTGAGAGCAGCTGCCTGCATGGCCAGAGGGCAGGAGGCTGATAGGGGAGCGCTCTGTGTCATGCCACTGGTAACCTTTTCTTATGCTTCTAATTGTTTTGCTGCTGAGGTTGTCTTCTGTCACTTCCTAATTGTCTGCTGAGGACTGACTGTCCATGGCCCTGGCAGGGCACAAACCAAACCACAAATCTGGTCCCTTTGTCACCACCGCTGCAGAGAGCTGCCACCTTCTCAACACTGCGCCAGCACTGCCTGCATCCGCCACGAGAGCAGGGCTGAGCCTGCTTCTACACGCTGGGATTTTGGAGGTTGTTAGTCCATGAGTGTCTGTAGCTCCCCATCTGCACAAAGTGCTGTGGAGGCTCTGGAGCACAAGGAGCTGGGGACTGAGGGGGCACAGGGATGTCTGTCCTGTCCCATCCCCCAAAGCCACAGCCATAACAGGCTCAGACCTGCAGATCAACCCACCCACGCTGCTCTACACAGGGCAGACTCCAGAGAGCTCAGGTGCTAGAGCAGGCAGAGCGAGAAGCTGGTGCTGCGCTCAGTTTACATCACTCTGCACAATATGATCTTTACCAGCCCAAGTCTGTGCTAACCCTCACAAGCCTCTCCACCTCTAGTAGTCCAGCTTCATATTCACCCGTCCCACTGAAGTGCATCTCACCTAGGAAGAGGTAGTGATTAGCCCCTGGGTCCTCCAGGTACTTTGAGATAGGACATACACTTGTTCCTCCTAAAGCTGGCTGGTACTTCGTATCTGAAGCTGCATTGCCCAGCTCTGATTGGGATGCGGACCTTGTAATCCATTTTCCTCTCTTCCTGCTGGCACTGTCTGTTGGTTTGGGTGTTACAAGTGACTATTTAGTTTAGACAGCTTTCTCGGTGCTCATCTTTCTTGTGAATGCATTTCTCAAGCAGTTTGTTTCACTTCTCCCTGAATGCAACAGGGAGCACATTTTATGCCACGTGTTTTGTTAATAGGGAGCTTTTCAAACAGTGTGTGAAAAGCTTTTTGTTGTGTTTGGTTTTTTCCTCCTCTTCCTTTTGTGTTGAAGCAGGTTGTAGTTCTTGCTGTGCTGTTGGAGTCTACAAAATGCCCATGTCCAACACATGTCTCCGGATTTGGTGAATGCCAAACAAGAATATCTCCAAGAACCTTAAATCCCAAGCAACATCTTCCCAATGCTGATAAAGCCTGGATTGCACACAATCAGAGCACAGGCTCCCACTGCAGAGAGAAAAACAAAAGGCTCCCATACAAACAGCCTCACATACACAGACAGTCTATCATTGTATTACCTCATACAATGGCTCAGCTGAGAAAAAATGCGGTATGCCCAGGAAATGTACAGCTAAAGACAAAAAGCCAGCTGGAAGCTAAATTCCTTCTGAAAGAGAGCGGTT
>NW_009926215.1:55744-79960 GCF_000696875.1 Nestor notabilis
GGCAACAAACAAGGAGGAATAAAATAAAAAGGACCAGCCCTTTAGAAAGGCATTTCCTGCCTGTACCATGGAGGATTTTCATGTTGCCCCAGGATGTAGCACCTCTGCATTGCTCCCTGCTTCACAGCACCAGCGCCACAGGGAGCATGTCCCCCTCTGAGCAGCCACAAGCTGGGGCTGTGTGCCCAGAGCAGTGGGGTGGTCCCTGGACACCCTGAGCCCCAGCTCTCCTCCCACCAGGGCAAGTGGCTGCCAGGGGCTCCACACCCATATGCAGCTGGGGAGGGCAGCGAGTAGTGTCTGAGGGACAAGCCTGGCTTGTCTGGAAGGGGTCTGCTCTCACACCAAGTGTCTGCATCCTTGTGGGACAAGCAGATCACCAGGAGGGGAGCCCCAGGCTCTAATGTGCCTCCAGCAGCTGCTTCAGTCTGGGTGGTGCAGCTATAGCCCTGCTGTGCTGGCCTGGGGATGGAAACAAAGAGCCAAGGGCACCTCGTTTCCAATTTGGCTAAAAATACTTCCCAAACCTCATTATTGGCAGCCTGGTGTCAGCAGGACCTGGAAACACTGACAGAGCCGATTTCTGCTCTGCTGTCTTTGGCAATCCTTGTTCTTTCCTGCCTCAGGGGGAGAAGTGTGTCTTGTCAAGACAGAAGGTTGTGGCTCTCCCCTATTCACAGGGCAGAGACAACTCATGCTCCAGAGTCTAAGAGACAGCAGCCACTGCAGAAACACAGCCACGTCTTTGCTCCCACATCTAGCAGATGAGGATCAGGAAGTTAAAGGGATCCACTGAATTGCAGTGACTTGAAAGGGTTCGTTCCAACTTCAAGGAGCCAAGGATCAAATACCGGTCATGCTGCCAGGACTGGTTGCTCTCTAATGCATCAGAGGTGAAGTACAAGTGCTGACTTCTTGTGACTGTACTTTGGAGTAGCACACTTGAAATGTGAGGTGACTTACTGCCGTCGCCTGCGGACGGGTTAGTGTCACATCCTGGCAGGGTGCTGCAGGATGCCTGCATCAATATTCCTGCACCACTTGAAGCTGTGAACAGCTACCTACATGGCAAAATATGTTATTAAATTGCTGGGCTAGCCAGAGGGCAGGAAAGCAGGAGAGATCCAGCAGCACCTTCTTCTTGCACTGCTGCCATGTCAGTGTGACAGATATAAACCTGCATCTCCGCTTAGTCCATGTTGAAATGACAGAGGAGGGTCACCCACCTGCACCCCAGCAAGCACAGGGGAGCACTGCAAGGCACGGAGCTGCCACTGCTCGCGAAAGCAGGCAAGGGAGCAAGGAGACGCATGGCAAGAACAGAGCAGAGTGAGGAGATGCACAGCAAGAACAGAGGGGAGTGAAGAGGTAGACGGGTAGAGACCAAGTGCCACAGGGGAGCATGGGGGATGCAGGCTGAGCTACTTGCCTGGGGATAGCTGGAGGGAGGACACATATTTGAATGTATCAGGCCTGACAAGGGAAAACACAGTGCAATTCCCAAGCTGCAGCAGATGCCTGGGAGTACTGCTGGCTGGGCCCTTGTGCCCTGAGCATGAGACATTGGCACTAAGCTCACTATAAAAGACACAATCACATAGCAAATTTTGGGCTCTAACACTCTTGTTCCTAAGGAGTACTTGAGTGTGCTTCTCTCTGCTCTGAGTCCCCATCACCTTCTGCACAGCAGTGGAAAGCCTCCCTCCACCACTTTCTTTTGTTCTGTCTGCAAACAATGCAACAAGCTCCACAGGGAAGCAGCACAAAGAACAAGAGAAAACGAGAATATGAATAGTTCTGTCCCCAAGGCCCCTTTCCTACAATTACAGATCAGAAAATAAAATCTATGTTCTGTAGCACTGCTAGAAATAGTCATGTGAAAAAGCACATGCACACATATGCACACACAGATGTGTAGAAAGACTGCACACATCTGAAGAACACAAGCCAACAGCCATGTGCTCAGAGGGGGCCACAAAGAAATCAGACATGTAGCCTGATTGAAGAGGGCAGCCACATGAGAAGGTGAGCAGAAGTACTTTGAGAACACATCCAACAGACAGCACTGACCACTGAAAGTGCTGCAGCACACACACACACATAGTTCCTGGCATGCCAAGGCCAATTTCATTCACTTTCACCCTGAAGACAACTTTCAGCACCCAGCTTTGACGCACAATACTCTCTGCAAGGTGCCAGGCATCTGTACATGGCAGCTTGCCACGTATAAGTTCTTTTTTGAGCTTTATAAAACATCTCAATCATAATTTCCATGAAGATCAAGAGATACCCCTCACCCCACCTTGAACCAGAGCGTTCCCTATGGCTACACAGCACTGAAGCTCAGCACCCCAAGCAACCATGCAGCGACATCACTGAAAGGGATCAGTACTGTAACTGGGCCCTGCCTGGCCATGTCCTCCTTCATCCCATGTCCCTGTCCCTGCTGCATCCCAGTTTGCCACTGCCTGGGCTGTGCTCTCTGCAGAGTCTCTAAGGCAAAGCCACTGCTGCTCCTTTGAAGCGTGCGGCTGTCACAGCGCGCCCGCAGCTGCACCGCTGGCATGAGAACACACGCTCCGGCGACGCTTTCCACACATTGAGGGTGTTCTCTGAACACCAGTTTTCCAACCCAACTGCTCATGACTCAGGCCAGTTGGCAGAGCCAGAAGCTGCTTTGTGCCTCAGGTAACAGCAATTTAACAAGGTAACAATCTCTTTAGTCACAAATTAAATGGAAATGGGAAATGTCCTGTGCTGATAAACTGCTGCCTGGATTATGTCCCCTGCCTAAATATAAACTCCTCTGATCTTTGATCCCTGTGCACATGTGCACACACGCACACACAGCCAAGCTGTGGCTCTGCACCTCCCAAGCCTCACCTCATTTGTCACCCTCCATTACTGCCTCCTGCCATTGCTATTTCCTCCCCTGGCTACGTCAGGCACCCACTGCAGACACCTCAGTGTCAGCAGCAAGAACGTGCTGTCGCCCCCCTGCCACCCTCCCTGACGCTCCCTTGCCGCTCACAAACCCATCACTGGCAGTGATGTACCTGTCACCTGCGAGATGGCTGCTCTCACTGCGCACAGGCTGCCACTCACCTGCCAATGCCTGTTCCTCAGGACACTTGCATGCTCGGCCACGCGTGCAGCCCTTGTCACTTGTCACCCACACTGCACCCCCCCGCCATCACCTCCCTCTGCCCCCAGGCCATGGGTGTCCCTGGCAGGTCACCCCGTGCCCACTGGGGTTTAGGTGGCTGCTTTACCGGATGGGGCGATTTGCGGTGTCTGGGTCCAGGGCAGTGACCACCCCCACAACGGAGCCAACGTGTACGTCCTCCTGGACCTCCATCAGATCGGAGGGGGGCCGGAACTCGGGGGGCTCATCAACGTCCAGCACCGAGACCCGCACGATAGTCTGGTCGCGGAAGGTGCCCAGGTCCACGAAGCGCGGGTCCACGAACTTGTTGAGGGCCTCCAGCACAACGGTGTGTACCTTTTTCGACTCATAGTCGAGAGGCTGGGACAACAGGAGGGAGTTAGCCATACCCAGCCTGAGGGGTGCCCCTTCCACCACTAGAGACACTGGGGACAGCACCAAAGCCACCCACTTCCCAAGCCAGAACTCCCGCTGTGCCCTCCTGCCAGCAGTGCCCATGCCGAGGGGGCAGGAGGAAGCCTCCAGCCTGCTCCCCTCAGCACAGTGTCCAGGCTGCAGGCAGCCAGGATTCACTGGGAAGACAGCACAGTGTGTGCTGTGAGGGGGTTTTGGTCATTAATCACCCTGCTATTATTTCCCCAGGGGATGCGAGCTGAAAGCAGTGGCCTTGGTGAACAATCATTCTTCCTTGCCTGCATCAAGTGTTTGCTTGATCGGTTTTGCCACCAAAAGCAGAGACAGTCAAAGTGCTGTAGCTCAGGGTAGGAATTGGGTGGGCATATTTCTCCCCTTGCAGATGGTATCAGGGACCGCTGTCAGCACTCCTCTCCATAGCCCCACACAGAGCTTCACCTATGCAGGGCTCCCTCTGCTGCCACCCCGGGAGCCCTGGGCAGTCTCCAGCAGGCACTGCCCTGCTGCTTCTGTTCAGCCTTTCCTCCCAGGCATAGGTCTGCACTTTGCCATCCAGGCAGAACAGAGGCAGGTCTGTCTCTGCACCCGCAGGCACAAAAATTCAACTGCTACTGCTAGAGCAGAGAGAGGAGCATTCGTTTCAACTCAAACGCAGCAGCCGGAGACCCCAAAGGAAAGGGCCCTCCTAGAGATCTGTGCTCTCCATACCCAGCCAGCTTTCCTCATCTCTCACCTTCTGTACTGTGATGATAGCCTCTTGGGTATTGCTGTCCGTGGTGACTTTGAACATCTCCACTCCTTCCTCATCCTTCACCTGGTAAGTCATATCCGTGTTCTCACCGATGTCCGAGTCCTCCGCCTTCACCCTCCCAATGGCCGTGCCCACGGGGGCAGTTTCAACAATGCTGAACTGATACATCTCTGGAGGAGAAAGAGACACCAGGGTCACTGCTTCTGCCTTTGAACCCGCTTGTCCAGTCTGACACGGCCCTTCACACCTCCCTGGGGGCACCCTTGGACTACAAGGGCTGCCCAAACTCTACCAGTGTCTATAGTTCAGAATGCCCTACATGGAGAAACACATACCCCGGCCAAAAACAAGGGCTGAGGGAAGATAACTGAGGAGCACTGATATTTCAAGGTGCTGGGTGAAGTAAGGGCTGATTTCTCCCTAAGGACAGCGCTCTGCAATCAGTGTTCTCTGATTCTTTGCAAGCTTTATTACTGCAAGATTTACCACTGGAGCTGCCCCTCCATCACACTGCCAGGCAGGGACACATTCAGACCCAGGCAAGGACCTTGGCACTGCCTGCAAGCAGCATGAGTGGCCGGGCTGGTGACCCTGCAGATATGTGCCAGGCTGTACTGGGAGCTGAGCTCCTGCTCCACCACCCCTAGCGGGCAGGACCAGGACCAGTGCTCACCCCCACCACTGTCAGGACTTACTCTGCGGGAATCGTGGCGGGTTGTCATTAACATCGGTGACTACGATGGTAACTGTGGTGGATCCAGACAGGCCACCCAACTGTCCCGCCATGTCCGTTGCACGGATCACCACCTCATACCGGTCCTGTGTCTCACGGTCCAGGTCAGCCACGGCTGTGCGGATCACACCTGGAAACCAGCAGGACAGTGTGAGCACAGGCAGGTGGCAGAGCAGCCGCAGACACAGATGGGGTGAGGCTGGAAGGGGCTGCTGGAAATTACCCCGTCCAAGCCCCAGCTCTAAACAGGATCAGCTGGATTTCCCAGCCTCTCTGCGTATGCCAGATGTTCCAATATTTCACCAATCTTCATGGCCCTTCCCTGGACTCACCCTGGTTTGCCCATGACTCTTAAGTCTGGCAGCCCAGAACCAGGCACAGCACTTGGATCATCTCACCAGGGCTGAGCAGAAGGGACAGGTGACCTCTCTCCATTGCTGGTGATGCTCTTCCTAACAGCCCTAGGTGGTGTTGGCTGCCTTTGCCACAGGAACACATTGCTGGCGACAAAAAAGAACATCTGCTGGACCCCAGTGCAAAAGGGAGCAAACCTTTTGCAGCCTTCGCAGAGATCACGCAAGCAAAAGCTGACTGAGGGAAGAGAAGGGCTCCGGAGAGAAGAACAAGCCTGGGGCTTGTCAGCCAGGCAGAAACATCTTGAAAATCCCCTAGAGCCCAGGAATGGCCACAGGTCCAACCTGACCCACCAGGTCTTTGCAACGGATTCCCAGCTGTGCTGCATGAAAGGTTCTTACTGCTGCTTCCATTGCAGTAGCTCTGGCAGGGTTAAACTCCAGCTCGGAGGAGGTTTGTCTCTTCAGGGAGGCTGGTGAAGGACTGGTGGGATCAGAGGCATAGGAGCATGAGAACTCACCCCGATGTGGGGTTGCGCTGGAGCCAGCCTCAAGGTTTGCACAGAAGGGCTGTGTAAAAGCCCAGGCTGAGTCACAAACCCCTTTGGCACAAATCTGCAGCAGCCACTTACCCTTATCTGCTGTAGCAGAAGCCAGGCTTGCTGCAGAACAGAACCTGCCCAAGCTCCATCTCATGGGTTTCTGTGGCACGTCTGCAGGGACCCCCTGTCTGACTGGGGCACTGCATTTCCAAAAGTCTGTCTGCGCAAAACCCCTCATTTTCAAGTGTCCTCCTCCGTTAAGAAGACCAGAGATGATGTTCATGCTGTGCCAGAGAATGCTCTAGAGACTGTAAAGCTGAACAAAATGTGTGGTATCTTCGTACTCGTTATGAATAGAAGTCTCTTAAAAAAGTGTTTATAGGTCTTCAGGAGTCATATGGGCTTGGGGGAAATGACCAGGACTGAAACGCAAAGGAATGTAAAACAAGAAACGAAGGGTAGTAAACCCCAGAAAATGCTGTGAATAGCAGAAGTTACTACTGCCCGTGTCGCCGTCACCCAGGAGTGGTTCATTTACACGGAAACAAAGCAGAGAAGAAATATTCTGAGAATGAAAGAAACGGCTCTGCCCTGAGGTGGCACCAGGGGCACACATGAGTGCAGACATGGCTACAAGGTTATTAGCGGCACATTCCCAGCCTCACGTACCAGCAGCACCCCAGAACAGTAGGAATCAGCCTAAAATCCCCTCCAGCTCGGTTTTTTAACATTCCCACAGACTTAGACGCTGGTTTGTGTTTTTCTAATTGCTCTCTCTTCCAGGCTTTTCTGTTTAACTACCAGCTTTACCTCTTCCTGCTGCGAACCGCAAAATCCATCTTTGCTTTCTTTCACCAGTAATCCTGCCTGGTGCCAGCGAGGCCGCGGGAGGGGGTTGCGGTGGCCGGGCTGTGCCGTGCGGGTCTCCAGTGAGGGGGCCGGCCGGAGGGAACACTTTGCTCCTCCCTTGCCAGAGGATCATCCTCCTGCTCTCAGCAAGTTGCATTTGCTGAGGTGTCCCCAAAGCAAGCGATGGCAGAGCAGCACAGCCGCCCAAACCGCCTGGCTCAAAGCAGACACTGGGGGAAACCTCCAGCACAGCCTGAGCACAGTGGAGAGCAGAGCTGGGTGCCAGCAGGCTGCAAGGAGGCAAGAGGTGGCTGGGTGCCAGCCGGCTGCTGCCGCTTCCCATTCATGCGTGACCTTGTGCACTCCTGCCCATGGCTGCGAGTGGGCAGCTCACACCCAGGAGCCACTGATGCTGTGTCCCAACAGCAGCCAGAAATGCCACTAAGCAAGAAGGATGGAATTTCCTTCCCTTTGCATGACATGGCAGGTGCAGCAGGAGCTGGCAACACTGTTTCGGAGACATTTATCTCTCCTTGCTTCCTGAAACTAGCAATTATCCCAACGATTATCATTGTTAGGATTTATTATAGAGACATAACCACTGTTTCAGATCCTTGCAATTCCCCCCCACAATTTCACCCAGCTTCCCTTGTCCCTCCATCATTTCAGTCTGTAATTACCTGGACTCCCACTGCCTTCAGCCACATGAATGGAGGGGCTCCACCTCACCAATCACCTCTTGAGCACTTCCAGAACCTGCCTGTTCACACACTCTCAGCCCGTCTCTTGCTCAGCCTCTGGCACACAGCATGGAGCACTGCGGAATTGCTGTAGGGAGCATCCCAACCCCTCCACAGGACGACAGCAGGTGTTCACCCTGTGACAGAGCCCAGGGTCTGCGCTGGCTCCTTTTTTATCCCAGTTCTGTTCAGGGGAAGCTGTTTAACCACAGTCCCACCCCACATCATCCAAAGGACCAAGGGAACACATCAAGGGAGAGATGATCGTGTCCACAGGCACAAGCCCCAGCAAGAACCTCAACCTTCCATCTGAGCTCAGGCAGGACTGGCCTTGCCTGGGCACCCCAGGCTGCCCAAGACTGGCCTCAGCTGGTTATGCATACAGGCTTCTCCTGTCACTCCACTATGAATGCAAACCCATTATTTCTGGGTAAGCACTATCTCATTGAAATTTAAGCAATTCTGTTAATTAACAGGGTCTGAAGCATTTTATAATGAAAATGATTCATGTCAGCACAATAGTGATGAATTGGGATGAGAGAGAAAAAGCTCATGCATTCACCAAGGCTGTAATGACTTAACTGAGCTGCTCGTAATGATATAGCTCATAATACACCATGCAAGATGGAGGAAAGTGCTCAGGCGCTTCCCAGAACACCTCCAAGGTCACCTGTCCCAGCAGGAGGCAAGTCCAGGCCATTTGGCATGTGCAGAGCAGGGCAGACAAACAGCTCCGGTTCTTCTAGTGGTGCAAGGCAGAAAAAATCCTTGCCTTTGGCCAGGGTGCAGGCTGCGAGCAGAAACCACCTCTTGCCAAGATGCTGCTTGCCCAGTCCATCCTGGAAAAGCAAGGTCTGACACGGAGGAACTGCCCCATGCCCCATGCCTCCAAGAGCCCCAGTGGGTTTGTCACCAAGAAAGCTGTTCCCCCTAAAGCTGCATGGGCCACACCAGGTACTACCCCAAGTGCTGGCTCATTTTGTCTTTTAGGCTGAGGTACCCCTTGTCCTTTGCTGTCGGCCTTGACAAATGAGGGTCTCCAAACACACTCCACACCAGTTTCTTAAATATGACACTGTGAGTACTGCCATAAACACTCACCGGCAGCAAACTCGCCTGGTTCCACCTCCTAGAGCCAGCATAGCTTCTGCTCCCAAAACCTGAACCCAAGGACTCTGCAAAGCAGCAGCAAGTGATGGTGGCAGACCTGTCCTCCGGGCACAGAGACGCAAGAGGCAGGGACCTCCACCACTGTACGAAGGGAAAAGCCCTTCTTACATCTCCCAAGATTCACCTTCTTTCTAGCCAGTAAAACTGCCAAACTTTGTCCTTCCCAGACACTGCTAACAAAGCAAAAACAACCTCCAGCTCAGACTCATGTCCGTAGCTCTTGTCACATCTGTTACAGTTGAATAATACAGACACATGGTGGCATACCCTCTCATACAAGGTACGTGTGACTTTCTAGCATGATCCAAATTAATCAGTATAATTACTAGGCAAGGGGACACTTACAGCACCACATAAATACCATCAAATCTGCTCAAACTGCAGACATTCTTTGGATAATAAAACCAAAGTAGGACAAAGCACTCAGCAGGCAAATGACTTCCAGGAACCCCATCATTATGGGCTTTGCTCTGCTCCCAGATACTTCTAGCTCAGATGTCCACATCCTCAGAGAACCTCTGGAAAAGGCCCCTTCCGGCTGAGGGCAGTCAGGAGAAACATGCTCCTGCTACAAAGCTGTCGTGGTTCAAGCCCAGCCAGCAACTTGGAACCACGCAGCCACTCGCTCACTCACACCCCACACCCCCCCTTCCTTCTTCCCCCCAACTCCCGGAGGGATGGGGAGGAGAATCGGAGGAATGTAACTCCCACGGGTTGAGATAACAGCACTCCAGTAACTAAGGTCTAATACAAACCACTACTGCTACAGACAATAATGATAAGAGGAATAACAAGGGAAAAGGACACAACCGCTCACCACCCGCCGACCGATACCCAGCCCGACCCGAGCAGCGATCTGGGCCTTCTGGGTAACTCCCCCCAGTTTCTATACT
Organism: Nestor notabilis; assembly: GCF_000696875.1. Taxonomy (NCBI): domain Eukaryota; kingdom Metazoa; phylum Chordata; class Aves; order Psittaciformes; family Psittacidae; genus Nestor; species Nestor notabilis. The sequence continues at coordinate 65,356 of NW_009926215.1, forward strand.
GGGCATGACGTGCTGTGGTGTGGAATAGCCCTTTGGCCAGTTTGGGTCAGGTGTCCTGTCTCTGCTTCCTCCCGGCTTCCCCTCCTCTCTGGCAGAGCATGAGACTGAGAAAGTCCTTGGTCACAGTAAACATTACTGAGCAACAACTAAAACCATCGGTGTGATCAGCGTTGTTCCCAGGCTGAAAGTCAAAAACAGCACTGCACCAGCTACTGAGAAGGAGGAAAAATGAACCCAGGACAATTAGGCATAAACCAAGAAAGTCATGGAGAGGATGTATTCTCAGGAGGTCCCTGGTCTAACTACAGCTCAAAGCAGATGGTCCTCAAGGGCATATGACATTACTCAGGGCCACGTTCAGTCGGGTTTTGAGTATCTCCAAAGGTGGAAGTGCCACCTTCATGGTGACAAGTTTTCTCTTCCTGCCTCTTGTGTCTTTTTATTGTGCATGCCTAAGAAGAGTCTGGATCTGGCTTCTCCATCCCCTCCTGTTCAGCTGGATAAACCAGATTCACTCCTCCCAGCAGCCTCATCAGTTAAAGCAAACAGATCTCTGCCCCAGCACAGGGGTGGGAAGGCACCTGCCAAACAGAGCGGAGAACCCTCAGCTGTGCCCTCACCTGCAGGGACATAGAAATACCACTGTATCTGCAAAGACATGAGCGCTGCTTGAGGCAGACATCCTGAAGGAGAGCAGCTCACTGCCGGTGGGGTCTTAGCCCCAAGAACCAGCACTTCATCTGCCCTGGTTGGTGGAAGGTTCAGGAGGCTCACGACTTTACAGCAAATAAGGTACAGAGCTGAGATCCAGAAAAGGAACATCAGCATCACCAAACTAAACAGCAAAGTTAATTGGAAGGGCTGCAGAACTGCACAACTGTTGAGGCTGAGGGATGCTGCAGCCTGCCGGTTTCTTAATGCAGGACCATTTACAGCAGGTGGCCAGACCCTTTCAAACCACTGTGCCCCATAGGTCCTAGGGAGCTACTGCCCCTGCACAGAGAAGAGGCACTTGTTCCTGGCTGGAATCAGCCTTGCCCATGCCAGTAGAGGCAGCAGCCAGGGAGGGCCCCCACAGAGCTCTGAGGGACGGGCCAGCACACTCACCCTTCCTTTGCCCCTTCTTTTAAGCTAAATCCTTCATCGTTTAATTCCCACTGCACATTGGTAGATACCCCTTAATTTCCTCAAGATGACCAAACATACAGTTTGGTCCCAAACAAACTGAAGTTCCTGCACCAGTCTCTGAGAAGGACTGTTAACATTCAGTCTTGCTAATAAGAGTAATCCTTTTTAATAAGCATGGCTTCTCTACAGCCTCTCATCACCCATCCCTTGTCCCTGTGCACTGCGCTGCTGAATAAACTTCTGTGATGGGCACAGACCTGCATAAACCCATGAGTGCACACAAACACACACACACGTTTCCAGGCACCAAGGAGCATTTTTAACACACTGGCAAGAGCAGCAGAGAAACATGTTCCGCATCCCACCACCACATCCGCAAATCCGACAGTTCCTCAGCCCAGTTCAGCATGCAGCATGATCCCAGCAACAGCTCTTCTCCCAGTCTACCCCCACCACCCTAGGACAAGGGCTATGGTCAGTCTCCAAACAGGGCAAGGCTGACAGGCAAGAATGAAGCAACTAATGACTGCAAATAACCATCAGCTTCATGCCAGTAGGCCAGTACTTCTTGTCCTGCTCTCCCTGGCACAAGTACCTCTAAGCCCTCACCCACTGTCTCCAAATCGGGAGACAGGCTCTAGAATTCAGGCACTGTTTTAAGTACTCATAAATGCCAAACTGCATTTCAATTAGCCTTCTGAGTCCTTCTGCCTTTTCCTTGCCTACAGGAGGATGACAGATCTTAAGAACAGTTTCAGCAAAAAGCAAGATTCCCATGCACTCTCCCACACTGACAAGCTGGGTTTTAAGGAAAGCACCAAATATCATGAGGCCTGTGATGTTACCTGCTGTGATTGTTCTGTAACAGTCAATATCCCTGTGAAGGGATGAACAAGACCTTCTGGGTGTGGAGTATTTCCAGGTTTGCTCCTGAGGCTGTGAGCAGGGATTGCAGGCAGCAGCCAGCCTCCATGCTGCCCAGAGATGAGAAAGGGCATTACAAAGAACACAGGAACAGAGATGAGCAGTAGGTGCAGCCACCTGCCAAAGAAGAGATCTGCCCCCACAAGGGTGAATAATCTGCAGAGGTACAGAAAGTGTAGGGTGATATAAAGCAATATGAAATACTGGCCTGCAAGTTTAAGCGCACACGGATTTCTCACATATGAATGCACAAGAAGTCACATCCTCTCTGTGCCCATCTCAGCATCTGAAAAGCGTAAGTTAGAAGGATCTTGGTGAAGACGGGCTTCCTGGAACTAGAATAGGAACTAGCACTAACCGTCCTGTCCCACGTCCTGTGGGGCAGAGCTGGGGCTCCCGGCCGCCCTGTGCCTGCCACAGCAGTGAGCTGCAAGGGAGACATGGCTCTGTGCAGTCACACCACAGTGCCCGCACCAGAAACAGCACCCACCACCACCAGAACTGGCTGTCTCCTAACAGAAGCAGCAAAGCACATGCATGTGCTGGCTGCTGTAAAAGCACAGTCTCCTCCAGCAGCAACAGGGCAGCCAAGAACAGTGCAATGCAGCTCTCCTGCTGCAAAAAACAGGCAAAGATCAGCTGCACGCTACTGGCAAACTGAGAATTAGTGAGGAAGGCAGCACAAAGCCGAAATATGACAAATACCTGCAGGTTCTTGCAAGAAGCCTAGGGGATATTCTCATAGCTGGCACAGAAAATCATGCCAAAGTTTGTGCATACAAAGCTCCCCACTAGGTCTAGACCTTCAATGTGCGCAGGGTAACTTCTGGGACCTCATTTGTGGTACACAACACAAACCCACAGGCTGTTTCACTGTCTGGAACAGTTCTCAAAGCATGAGAGAGTGGCTGGTGTATATGAAAAATAAAAGCTCATATGCATCAGCTGTGCCTTTTCTTCACTATCATTCAACACTGCAGAAACCGCAGTCATCCTCCACAGCTTTGTGGATACCAGCAGATGCCATGCTGCAGATCCCACTATTCTAATGAAGCCATTTAGTTACTCATCTCCCTCCAAAAAGATGTCAGGCACTATGGGAATTCAGGGCTTTCTGAGTGGTAAGACCTGGCATAGCATGGCATCCATAGAATCATAGAATAGTTAGGGTTGGAAAGGACCTCAAGATCATCTAGTTCCCACCCCCCTGCCGTGAGCAGGGACACCACACACTAAACTATGTCGCCCAAGGCTCTGTCCAACCTGGCCTCAAACACCGCCAAGGTGGGATCATTCACAACTTCCTTGTGCAACCCCTTCCAGTGCCTCACCACCCTCACTGTAAAGAACTTCTTCCTTAGATCTAATCTAAACTTCCCCTGTTTAAGTTTAAATCCACTACCCCTTGTCCAGACAGTTTGGGTCTGCCTTTGAAAGTCCCATCAAATCCAAAATCACAGCTGAATGCTACAGCTAGTCACATCCAAGAACAGGAGACAAACTAAGCAACCTGCACACAAGCCATATCCTGTACCATGCTTGTATGTGCAGCACCCTTGCTATGAAGGACAGCGCAAAAAGAGCTGGTTGTAAAAGCAAGGAAGGATGAGACTCCTTCAGTGCTGGATGGAGTCAGGGGCTTAGGCAGTGTGCAAGGGAGCACACGCATGTATGGACCTGCAAGAAGAGGCAGAGAGAGAGATCAAAACCAAAAAGAGAAAACAAATTGTTCTTCCTTACCATGAATTATAAGAAATGTAACATGCCAGGTTTTTATGGTTCTTTTTATGGCCATTAATAACAATGGTGGCTCTGAGAGTTATGCTGCTGCTATGGGTAATTAAATCTTATGCTGAGGGCAGAAGCCGGGCCACCCAGGGCAGTCCAAGCAGGATTCCGGTGTGGAGCACTAAAAACCTCTTCAAGAGTGGGAGCAGGACTGGGATTTGCTTGGTGGATGTGCTAACTCTGGCCAGCACCAGAGACACACAATGAAACGTCCCCTCCAGCAGCACCAGCCCTGTCCCTTATGCCCCCAGCAGCCTCCCATGGGACACACAGCTCACGCCAGGCACGAGGCCATGGGCAGAGCTGTGTGCTGCATCCCTGGAGCCCAGGCAAACAGCCTCCAAAGGTGATATTAGCTCAGACATCACCAAAGAGTCAGCCCTGGTACCTGCTTTAACAGGCAGATATTCTGGGAACAGATGTGCTCCAGAGGGGCTGAGGACTCTTCTGCAGACTGTCAGCAGTTTTGCTTTTATGAATCACAAGCAAGTAGAACAGTAAATCAACCCCCCAGTGCACGAAACAGACAGCTTGAGAATTAAGACACAAAAAGTCAAGGAATCAAGAAGCTTGGATTCCCAGGGTGACATTAATTCTCACCATAGTCCCACAGGGCACATTTTAGTTTATGCCTTAATACAGAGCATTAATGTTGATGCAGAAAACTGAGCCTCTGCACGTCCCAGCTTGTGCATTTTGCTCCCAGTGGTCCCTCGTCATTCTAGCAGCCAGGCTTCCATTCACACAAAGCTGTCTCAGATTAACAGGATCTCACACGCACCTGAATTTTCAGTGTTTAGCCAATTGTTCATCCATCCTCCCACTCCCAAACCAAAGCAAATCGGGAGCAAAGAAAGCCAAGGTGCAGCAGCTTCTGGGCCAGCACTGGGTACAGCCCCAGGTTGCTTCTTGAGGGCTCTCGCCACTGCACCAGCCTGTTCAGACAATGCATCTTCCATCCTGTGCCCCAGCTCTGCTCTCAGGTGTGCTTAGGAGCACCCAAATTTGAGCCTTCCACCCACTGTAGCCAGGGCTGGTGGCACTGACAGGGCTGGGACTGGCTTGCCCATGCCACCAGACTGGCTGCAGGAGGTGCATGGTTCCACACAGATGCAGAAACTCAGACTCACATACCCTCCCCTTACACTATCCTCCCAACAAGTTTCACTGTAACTTACATAAAAAAAGCCTTACAAAACATCTATTAGGCATCTATTACTCAGGTCAGCCTGACAGACACTTGGCACTTCAGTCCAGGGGTTGATCTCAGTCTGTGTCAATCAGGCGGGGGACACTTTGCTGTCCATCTTTCCAATAAGAGCTGCAGCTACCCAGCAGTGCTTGTCCTTTGACAATTTTTCATTAAACTGTGGGTACTTTACTACATGCTTTGTGCCTTAAATACCTCTTATTAGCATTTGAGTGCCTTCTCTTAGAAAGCTTGCAAGGCTCCCATTAAGGGTAATGAGAGTCACACTCCTGGGAGGCAAGGAGAATATATACCCCAACATGTCCTGGTTATGGTCTACTCTAACCAGTATGTCAGAGCATCATCTGCCACAGATTTATTACAGAGGCATTTTATAACAGGCTCTGTTATAAGTTATTAAGGAATGGAGCGGCTTCTACTGTTCTTTCATTAAATATTAATAGAACATTTATAAACCGATCCTTAATTGAAAGTGTTACCTTTAATCAAAGCCCTGGTGATAACGATGCGGCCTTTGGTAGGGCCCCTCTGGTAGTACTTAAACCTTTCACACGGAGATTTGATGTGCCTGTGGGTGCAGTCCTGCTCTGGGCACAGCGCAGCTCTGGCGAGTGCAGGCGCAGGCAGGGCACTCGGGCCTGGCAGCCGCAGGTCTTCCCTGCTGCCGGCTGCAGCCACTGCACCCAGCCGGGCAGCAGCCTGCGGGACTCTGCAGCTTGCTCTTAGCACTCAGTAATGCCCGTGCCATGGGTTCTGGCACATGGCTGTGCACATCACATGCAGGGCGCACGGCCGCGGTCTGGTGTCCTGAGCTGGGTGCTGCCGCTCACCTGTTTTACTGTCCACAGTAAAGTGCTGCTCACCCTCCAACACACTGTAGACTACCCGGGCACTGCTCCCATATGTGGGGTCATCAGCATCAGATGCCATCACCTGCATCACGGAGGTGCCTGCAGCAGGGACAAGGAGGAAAACAATGTCAGGGAGGAGCGGAGAAATGCAACATGAACCTCAGGGCTAGGAGCTGGCAGAACGGCGGAGCAGAAGCCAGCACTGATCACTCACACATGCTGATGGAAACAAGACCAGCTGAGTGCAAACTCAGCATTGCCTCCCCTCAAAAGCCCCAGCGCCACACTTCAGACACTGCTGCAAATGCCCCTTTTGTCCTGCAGAGTGGCAGGATGGAGCAGGGGCTGCTGTCTAGACAGGACCTGCTCTCAAGGAGATCGCTGGTTTGAACAGCCAGCAGCTTTTCTCCCAGCAGACTTCTGCTGGACCATCTGGGAAGGAGCTGGGGATGAGGTGTTATCACCACAGCTGCCCCTTTCCTGCCGCCACTGAGTGGCCCTGTCACCTCCAGCCCACAGGGCCTGATCCACACTGCAGCACCACATCTGTAAAGGGACAACAGCCACGGGAGACGAAAGGCTTTCACTTGCCCAGAGCCAGACACAGCACCACGTCCTCATGCTCTACACGTAGCAGGGCAGGAGGACTACAAATTGGATAAAAGTCCATCGAATGTCTGCAATTAAGTTATTGATTTTCAATGCTGCCTCATTAAACTGGGTGCTTCACTCCAGCTGTCCCTGTGATGGCTTTAATTTGACATCATGTTCAATTTGACAAAAGCAGGACCCAGAACATGAGAACGGGGCCAGGAGCAAAGGGGCTGAGATCTACAGTGACAGCAGAAGGGAGGAAGGAGGGGAAGCCTAATCCTACCTACACACACCTCTGAGAAAGGAGATTGTGTGACCAAAGACCTGTGACAGGCTACCCAGTTCAGCCTCTAGCACCTGCCTCAGAGCATCCCCGCCCTAGAGGTCAAGTGCTGGCACTGGTCACCTCTCTGGTGAGATGATGTGCAGGATGGGAAGAGCCCGGAGCTGCTCATAGGAAAGATGAAACCAACTGGGAAACTCCCTGCTGCAAGATACTGCCAGGACCAGGAGCTGACAAGGCTGGCAGGGAAGCTGGTAATTTGTAATGGACAAGATCCCCCAGCAGCGATTACAGACAAAAGGAAGGTTTTGCTTCTGAGATGGCTCCAGGGCACAAGACCAGCCCAAACTGAAGGGGCCAGGAGAGAGCATTTCACAGCTCACACTGCTTCATCCAGCAGCTCTTCTCTGCCTCACACACCTCCTAAGGCTGCTGTGCAACCAGCTGAGGATCAGAGGTACCACACTCTGGACCACAAAACCACCTCTTCTTCAGTGCATCCATCCATATGCTGCAAAGACAATCTCAGAGGCTGGTCTTAGCTAGACCCATGGCATGAATAACCCAGAGCAAGGCATACTGCTCGTTGTCAGGATCTGCATCTAGACGCATTACATTCCCCAAACACCACAGGTACACGCAAAGTCAGAAGCAGTCATGCCCCTGTGGGCAGAAATGGAGCTGGAACCATGCAGATGGAGGATGAGGAGCTCCAGTCCTGGGCCTTTGTCTTCCCCTGTCAGGAGACCACAAGCTCAGGGCTTGCAGGCAGCCCGGGTGCTTCTGCACCACCCCAGCCTGGACTCAGGCAGGAGTCCAGTGGAGATTGCAGCGCTGCTGTGAGCAGCTGGAATGTACGTGCTCCCCCCAGCCCATTCGCTTCTGATCTCCTGGAAAGGGTGTTCACTGAAGGAAACGAGCAGTTACCATGGTTGCTTTTCACTCTCCCTGGCCTCTCTCTCATCTTCTCAGAGCTGCAGCTCTGCTGATAACATGAGAATCCCCCTCATCAGTCTTCAGCAACAAGCTAGTTTGAGTCAACTTATTTACGCTTTGCTGTCTTCAGTGAAGTTATGGTGCATCCCTGCCAGGCACATCCAGATTACACCACAGCTACACTAGCTGCCCTGTCTTGCCAACAACTGTTAAAGAAATTCTATTGCTGCATTTCCTTGAAAGGGTCTGTCTTGCCTCCTCCTCCCCTGCCTGCCATCACACCACTCCTTCAGCAGGCTTGAGTCAAGGCAGATGAGCCCCACACCAGCACCTCCACTGCACAGCCCCTCATGGCATGTTCCCTTGGGAAGTTTCTGATCAGGAAGTGGAGAAGGAAGGGATCGGCAGGGTCCCCGAGCAACCTTCTCCCCGCTGTAGTGGGGAAGCCCTGCTGGAGACACGGGGGGTGCCAAAGTCTGAGAATCACAAAAATCACCATCTGCCCCTGGCAACAGGAAGGGCTCCTGCTGTGCCCAGCCTGGCAGCAACCAGCTGGAGTCCGTGCTCAGTGCCCACAGCAGCTCCTGCACCCGTCGTCACCACAGGCAGAACCTTGCACAAACACCCCATGCTCCAAGAACCACTTGCTCTTGCCTGGGCACCTCAGAGGCAAGGGTTAGGAGATCCAAGCTTACCCACATGTACATGAGCCCATCAGAGTTCTTCGCCTGCACTTGCCCTGCACACAGTATAACCTGCACCAGGACTCACGCATGCGGACAGAGCAGGTGCTCCAAGGACTGTGCCACAAACCTCTATCCCAGCCATCTCAGTGCTGTCACCCCACAGGTGATCATTAAGGAGGGGATTACTAAAAGTTTAACAGCAGGCTCTGCATCTCATGCTGCTTCTCCCCAGATGAATTCACTCAATTGCATCATTCCCATACTAACTCAGACATCAAACAGTTATCCTCCACGTGTTCCATTAACTCCCTGAACACTGCAAACTGCAGCAGTGCAGAACCCAATGGCAGATAGGATCCCTGCCCACCTGGAGGTGAGGTTTGGTTGTTTTAAGCCATGCCCTGGACAAGCCAGGTAGGTTCTCATCTCAAGTTTTCCACAGAAGGCTGGCAGCCCATGGGGCTGCCTCTGGCTGCTGGGCACTCCAAAGCACTGGAGCAGCAGGGCTGTGGAGCAGCAGATCCAGTCTCCAGGTCCCAGGCGTGAGCCCCATGTCTGAGGCCAGCACTTTCCACTCTAGTGCGAGGGGAAACCACACAGCATGAAGAGGGCACAGCAAGACACCCTCAGCTGGAGGCAGCAGGATCACAGCAAACTGCCCTTTGGCTGAAGCCAGCAGCCCTGAAGGTGATGAAGGCTCTGCCCATCCCCACCTACTCTCACAACATCTCATTAGCAGATGAGCAACAGCAACAGGTAGTTACCCCACCTTGTGCCTTAACTTCTAGTCTGTGAAGGTGCAATGCAGCCTGCTGAAGGTCACCTATAGTATAACAGGAATCTAGGAGTCCAGCTTCCCAGCATTCTCTCTTAACCCACGTTTATCCCTTTTCCACTCCTTCCTCCCTCCCCCTCTCTTTCAATGTGAAGAACAAAGGTCTTGAATTCCAGTTTATCCTGATCCCCTCCTTCCTGTGGAGACGAGCCTAGTAACACTGGCTCCCACCCCTGCTCTAAGCATAGCACTGCCCACAGCAAGTACAGCATGTACGACTTTTATTTAGTTCTCTGGCATTTACCTTAGCCATAAAAGATATGACAAATAAAACCTAAACATCCATCATGTACTGCATAACCCACCTCCCATAACCAGAAAGCCTGAACTCATATCCAGAGAGATACTTAGACATCTAAAACGAGACCTCAGCTCCTCCCCTGGCCAGTTCACCCCACAGAATGAGAGGAAACCATCAATTTTGCATAAAGATTAACAACTCGGAGTCCATCTCTCACTCTCCTGCTGCAAAAGGTGCGATCTGACGCAACAGATCAAACTGTTTTCTCCCAGAGGAAAAGGCGCCCAGCACTGCCCCAGGAGCTGCTGGGATCGAGGAGCCATTTACCACAGCACAGTCCTGGGGCAGCCCCGCATGCAGCAGAGAGGCACCAAGCGCGCTGGCTTGGATGTACAGGGGCAGAGCCCCTTTGAAATACTAATGCCGACCTGTTCTTGTGTCCATCACCACCTTCCCTGCAGGACCCGGAGCCTCTGCGGCAGTTTCAGCCATTCACCTGAACACAGGAGGCTGATGGCTCCAGACCTCTTGCTGTGTCACTTGCTCCAAGCACGTTTAGCTAAATGCTGATAGATGGCACATCCAAGAGTAAAGAGGCCCTGCGTTGAATTCACAAGCAAGTGGTTGGAATCCATCACTTCCCCAGGGACAGAAGCACTCCAAGCCTACAAAGAGGCAAGCAGGTAGCAGGAAAAGCCAACACTTGCTAAGTTTGACCACCCCTCCTCACCACAGACCTCCACCCCTTCCCTGGTGGGGGCAGGAGCTGCAGCTGCTCCCCAGACCAGCTCCAGGGCTACAGCCTGCACCTCTAGCTCAGAAAGAGCCCAAAGGACAGCTCTACCCATGCTTAGAGAACCTTTCCATGCAGGTCCAGCTAGTTCCAGGAGAGCACATGGTCATTTCAGCCCTGCAGAATAAAAAGGACCCCGAGAGGAGTGCTTTGTCATGCAAAGCCACACATGCTGGACAGGTGCCCGAATGCAGCACTTGGGTCTCAGGAAACCTGGTTGCTGTGGGGGCCAGAGGCAGCTGAGATTATATAAACAACGCAATTTACAGCTTCTGTCTTGCCTCCGTACATGCAGTACATGCACCCCAGAAACAAGCCAGCAGGACATCAGGGAACAAAATAAACCAGGGCAGCTTAAAAATTACTGGAGCAGAAGTGAGTTTCTTGCAATCTCAGGAACATCCTGACTTGGTAAAAAGCCAAATCAGACCCAGAGGAGATTCTGCAGAGCCCTCAAGCCCCGCAGGACAAGCTGGAGACAGCTAACCTGGCTGTGGTGGAACTCCTAAAACACACAACTATGGAAATTTCCTTTGGGGTGTCTGTCCAGAGAAACCCATTGCTCAAGGGACTCCAGCCCTGGCATCAAGCAGGTGAATGCAGTGTCTTAGGGAACAAACCCCTGACCAAGTGCAGTGCAGGAGGGGAAGGGGTCTTCACTGAGGACCAACAGGCAGGGCAAGCCCTAGCTCCAACTCCTTCCTGCCCCGGCAGCTCACAGATGCACACAAGAGTTCTGAGCACTGTCTATCAAGAAAAGAAAAAAGCTCAGGTGCCTGCCAGTGTTCTGGCTGCACTGTGGAGATTGAACAATTTCTCTTCACAATAATCACTTCTTCATTCAGCCAGCTTTGTGCTAGAGCCAGGGCTTGACCCCAAGTTTCTGTCTGTACAGCCAAATCATCTCTAATCTGGACTTGGTGCTATACAGAGAAATAAGGAGAGCAAAATGCCCCAAGGGAGGAGTGATGTTCTGGTGAAACGATGCACATCTCCTAGCACATCCCTCACTCCGGGTTCTGCATGGGCCCCGAACAGCCCATAAATGAGCTCCTGGCTGCAGCACCACTCTGTGCAACCACCAGTGATGTCTCGCAGGAGGCACTTTGTGCTGGATTTGGGCTGGTGCCTGTGTGTGCTCCATGTGGGAGGCTGAGCACAGCAAGCCTGCTGCCCTGCTGCAGCTCCAGCTGCCTCCCTGCAGCCTCAGGTCAAACCTGCCTCCTCTGCACCCCAACAGCAGCATTCGATACCTTTTCCTTGCTCTTTGCAGAGGTTTACAGTGGGTCTGGATGAGTTCATGGAAGGCAGACACTGAAGCTGGTTAAACCCATGGAAACCACCCACAGCTGAAGAAATTCCCAAGCTGAAGCTGGTTGCTGGCTGGGCAAGTATTAAGATGCACAGAGCACACAGATGCTGCGTGCTGTTCCTCCTCCTCCGTAAGCATCCATTTTGGCCACCATCAAGACAAGATCTTGGTACAAAGAGGCCTTTAGTCTGCCCTGACTTACTCTAATAGTCTCAAGCAGCACATCTGCTGTCCCTGCCAAACGTGCTGCCCTGGCCCCAGCGCATAGCAAGGGGCAGGTGTGGTGCAAAGCACTCACAGCTACTCGGTGAGAATTTGTGTGGTTCTCTCATCTGTTATTCCCTCTTAGACACTAGGAAATCAGATGACTTTCCCTCCCAATTAGTACTCCTTCATTATGCAAATAATGTCCTTTGATCTATTCCTGAGATCTGACCGTAGTTGTTTTATTCCTCTTTATGCCCCAGGAAAGTACCACCTCTGGGAGCTGGGACTATGCTTTTGGCAGGGAATGGAGAGCTGTGGCTGATAGCTGCCATGAGTTAGAAGGAAAACCACTCACTTGGGCAGCCCCAAGCACAAACCCTGTGAGGTCTGGGAAGACAGGAGCACAGGAGGAGGAAGGAAGAGATCAATCTTCACTTTTCAGGCCTGACCACAGACCAAAGGCTGTCAGAGCAGCAGACACAGGGAATGAACAGCTCCCTACAAACAAGGTCCAAGCTGGGGAGTAGCTCTGGCCACTGGGCTAGCCCCATTCCAGCCACTTCCCCAGCAAAGATCAGGAAACCATCTGTACCCAAATGGAGCAGAGATCAGGCAGGTCCCCAGGCTTTGACCTTGATCTTAATGCATTAATAATCAATCCAAGCTCTGCCTGAGCTGCCCAGCCTTCCTTGGCCAGTACAGAAGATCACCTCCATCCACATTCAGCAAGGCATGTTCCCCATTCACTCTTCCCAAGCTTCCTTATTTATGCTTTTGCAGGATGTCTCCATCCTGTCTTTTGTGCTACCTATTCCTGGGCAAATCACTGCTAAGCCAAGGGAGAACTGGGAGAGAGCTGGGGACTTGCAGCAGCAGCATGTGGGTACCCTCTAGGCTCTGCATTCATACTGCAGGGGACCACGTGGTAGCACCATGCGATGCTGCGTGAAGCTCTCCCTACACTGTTGGCTGGGCCATCTCCAGGGCTGAGCTGCTACAGAGGAGCCCTTACACTCCCTGAGGTGGCCAGGCGATAGAAAGCTCCAAGTTTGCCATGGGCAGACAGGCATCAGCCTGGAAAGCAGAACAGGCTTCAGCTCCCCTGTCTGAGCATACCGCTTGGTAGCACAGCCCATGCTGCTCACTGCACTTCTCTTTACTTTTAACTTCCAAGTATTTTAATTTGCAGGAATCACCTTCTTTCATGTTGTGAAACCGTGTTTCTTTCTCCCTCTGATCTCCAATTTCGCATAGAAACTGTCTCCTTTGAAACGTCTTGTTCACATCGGTCTGATCAGGCAGCTCCATAATTGTTCATGATTTTCAAAGAACTGGGATCCTTGTCTAATACTCAGAGTTGAGAATTCCTTCCTTTTTAAATGTTGTTCAAGCAAAATAGATTAATTTAATTTCTTTCTTCCCTTTAGAAACAGGATGCCTCCTGCTTTGCTGCCCACATGCTGTCTTTCATTTCTCCAGGAGCACATGGCTGTAGTTCAAGAAGTCACTCTGACTTGGGAAAGGATTATGCAGGTAAATGGAAGAGGAAGGAGGGCTCGGGATGCCTCAGGAGAGATTGTTCTCCATCTGTCAACTGAAATCCAGGCAGTAGCAGCTCCTCCGGTGTGGGCAATTTCTGCACATCTGTAATCTCCTGGAGGCCACACATCTGACAATATGCTGCACATCAACCACGGAGAGCCAGAGCACCATCCCCTGCACTCTGCTCCCAGGATGCCTCCTCAGCCAGACCTGCCTGCCCAAGCACAGCGGGACCCAGCAGGTACACCCAACTGCAGAGCCCCTCATGCAGCTCAGCCCGGCTGCCCCAGCCCCACCTCCAGGCACTACTTGTCTTCCCCCTCCTCCTCGTCTGCCTTCCCGGCACTGCCACTCTCCCCTCACTGACTCATCCCTTGCTGAGTGCTGGGGACCTGCCTTATCTTTGATGTCAGTTAGCCTTTTGCAAGCTTTCTTCTACCTCCATGCAGCCTTTGGAGAACAGTGATTTATAGTTCCCTGTCTGCAGGGAATGCTGACACACGCTCCAGCCAGTCAGTGGGGGATAACGGATCACCTGATGTGGATGGGGAATGGTGTGACATGCTGGGCAGCGCAGCAAGCCAGCCAGTCTCCCTGCACTTGAGCTGTGCTCAGCAGCACAGGAACCCACCACCAGGCCAGCAGAGAGAGCAAGGGCAGCAATGCAGCAGCTCATACATCACCCTGTAGCCCTCCGGACACTGAGGTGAGCACAGAGCTCACTGCCCTGCTCTGCCACGCATGGGGGAAGGGACTTGTACAGCCTCGTGGCTCGTGTACGAGCCTGGCCCTCAGTAGTTCAGCAACACTGGTCACCAGTGGACTTAAACATGCTGGTGGCAAGGGGATGGGGGCAAGGGGACAGTAACGTGGGGAAGCCACACTTCTGTTACAGGGACGTGAATTCCCCAACCTCAGCCAAAGACTCCTGAGTCCTCAGAGGAAGGCAAGAGGCCAGGCAAGAGGGACTTGGCAGTGCTGAATGGGGATGCACAAGGGAATGGCTGAGCTGCAGCAGGGCTCTGGACAACAGCAAAGCTGCATACAGAGGATGGCCTGAGGAGGGGCTGGGGCACAGGCAGCCAGAGAGGGAGAAACACCACTCCAGCTGATCTGCACCACTGTCGTGCAACGGCTCAGCCGGTCTCCCCCGCCACCTCCCCCCCAACTGGCCAAAGGGGTATTCCATACCACAGCACGTCATGCCCAGTATAGAAACTGGGGGGAGTTACCCGGAAGGCCAGATCGCTGCTCGGGTCGGGCTGGGTATCGGTC
>NW_009926215.1:80250-86010 GCF_000696875.1 Nestor notabilis
CCCTGTGGGGCCGCAGCCGTCTGACCGCATACTGTCCTGGGTTCGCGAGCAAGGGGGCTGTGCAAAACCAGGGTAAATGCCCAGTGGGCAGCTGGCTCCGCCATGGCCCGTCCCCAGGGCACAGCTTAGGGCTGAGACTGAGCGCTCAGCCTCAGGCTGGCAATCAGCTCAGAGGATTTATTCACTTGTTTTCCTTAAGCCACCTTATTTATTTTTTGCTCTTGGCTCCCTAGCTCTGGTCTCAGCTGGAATCCCTGGGATTTGGAGGCAGTTTTGCAGGGTATAGCAAGCTTAAGCTTTGACAGGAATGGCACACAGGTTCCCCAGTCCACCTCCTCCCAGCCAGGAGACCTACCGATGGGGGACAGCTCAGCCACGCTGCCGATGTAGGGACCCTCCAGGAAGCGTGGCTCGCACTGTCGTTGATGTCCTGCACCTTGATGATGAACTCCGACTCAGGCTCCAGCAGCTGGTCTGTCTGCCGGTCGCGGGCCTGAGCTCGCAGTGTGTAGAAGGTTTTCTGCTCCCGGTCCAGGCGCTCGGTGGCGTGGATATCACCTGTGATCTCATCAATGAGGAAGATAGTCCCTGCGCCCTCCCCGGAGATAGTGTACTTGATGGAGCCGTCCCCCTCATCCGAGTCTGAGACTCCGACTCAGGCTCCAGCAGCTGGTCTGTCTGCCGGTCGCGGGCCTGAGCTCGCAGTGTGTAGAAGGTTTTCTGCTCCCGGTCCAGGCGCTCGGTGGCGTGGATATCACCTGTGATCTCATCAATGAGGAAGATAGTCCCTGCGCCCTCCCCGGAGATAGTGTACTTGATGGAGCCGTCCCCCTCATCCGAGTCTGAGTGGATCTGCCGGGGAAAGAGGGAGAAAGGTGGGAGCAGGCTGGAGCAATGCTTGTGCCCCTGTAGCTAAGACTGCATAGTGTGGGGTCCATGGTCCTTGTGTCATGTCTGTCACCAGGGAGAGGCACAGGGCACCATCAAATGTTGCCTGTGCATGGATAAAGGCTCAATATACTGGAACTTCAGTCCTGCCTATGCCACCCATACACCTGGCAGATCACAGATCCTGCCAGTACCCACGCAGACCACAAACCGAGGCACAAACCCACAACTGTGAGGTTAGGAGATAACAGAAAAGGGAAGGACAACTCAACAGCACCCCAAAAAAAGAAGCTTCCCTGTGGCCAAGGACTCCAGACCCCAGTGTGGGATCACCCCTCCCAAGCTGCACAAAGCAGACCAGGTGTAGAGGCAGCTCTCCACCAGCATCTGTCCCCAGCTGCCCGCTCTG
Source organism: Nestor notabilis (assembly GCF_000696875.1). Classification (NCBI taxonomy): domain Eukaryota; kingdom Metazoa; phylum Chordata; class Aves; order Psittaciformes; family Psittacidae; genus Nestor; species Nestor notabilis. The sequence goes on from NW_009926215.1 coordinate 81,548, forward strand.
CCCCCCCAGTGCCACCCTCTGCTTTCAGGGCAGTTGATGCTCACATACATCTGTACTGGGTTTATGTGGCAAGGCAACAGGGGAGTCAACCCATTACAACATCACACCCACAGCCCCCACCGAAGCAAAGCCTGCAGGAGAATGTGGTAAATCAGGCCCATGTTCAGGATGAAAAACAGACCCTGTGGAAGGTGCTTTTGTAGCCAATCTCCATTTTCTGATTAAGACAGTGTTTGAAATTAGGAAAAGAAAGGGTACACAGCAGCTCCTCATGGACCAGAAGCTGAGTGAAATCCAGGTCAGATGTCCAGAGATAATTTTATTGGCAGCATTAAACTGAGTTATGAGGTTTTTACAATCCAGCCACTTATGAGAAATCTATTAACAGTAACTGGACAGGCAGAATGCATCTTGACAGAGAGCAGCGTGGGCATTAATTGGGACAATCCATAACAGGACAGGACCCTGGAAAGGTTTCATCAGCTGCTTTCATTTGCTTCCTACAATTTCTGCTTAAAATCAGCGGTCATGTATGTCTGTGTGTGTCCCAAAAAAGCTGTCCATTAATCGGCTAATGAAATATGAAAATGTTTATGGGCCATTCAATCTTCGAAACTGCAGTTCTATAATCCACCTTTCAGACATACCTCTCTACCAGCAAGAATTTATACCAGAGCTGGCTCTTTTTTACGATGCCTTCATTATATTTGTCTTGTTAGATACAGTTTATATATTTATTTCATGAGAGGCCCACACGTTAGACAATTCACCGCATTTTGCACAACATTCACATATGCTGCCCATGTTGAAACATCTCCTAAGGCTTGCCTCGAAAGGAGACCTTCACTCGGGTAGCACACGGGGCTCAGCTCAGCCCTCCCCACTGGCTGCTGGAGAGCCTGCTGCCTGCCCGCTTTGTCATCCTCTCCTTAGTGTTCACTACTCTGCTAGGGATCAGCACAAAAACACACACCTGGTCTGTAGAGTGCAGGTAACAGAAACCTGCATTTTCCTGTTGAACACCAGGCTCATGATTAACAATTAGGCCAGAGATAAACCACCCAGCACCTCTTCCTAGAACTACACTGAGCTCCCAGCACACCCTCTTTACATGTTCACTCATCACTAACTGCTTGGAGCAGACACCAGCATCCCTGCAAACTGGAACACTAGGAAGAAAAATGGATCCTGGGCTCAAGGGGCTGTAGAGATTGATTTACAAGGGAAGATTAAAAGAGCTAAATCTGTGCTGCTTGGCTGAACAACAACTAATGGGGGAGGGCTGGATAACAGACTACAGACATCTGAGGGGAGATGCCACAGGCCCAGACCACATCCCGGGGATGCTCTCACTGTTACAGCAGGCGGGTAAGGGAGCACCATGCTCCCATGCAGGCCTGGAGAACCCTGTTGCACTGGCCACAGCAGGCGGGCAGCACCAGGCAGCCCTGGCACAGCACAGACCCTCTGCACCTTCCGCCAGCTCTCCCTGGCCCACTGTGCCCCAGGAATGGAGGGAATTTCCTGCCTGCAGCTCAGCTCCTCTGGCCAAGGACAAGTGTCTGAAGCAGCCAGGGCTGTCCAGAAGGTGGACAAAAGGCTGATCTATTCAATTTGTTAAATAGGAAAATAGCTTCCTTGTCCTAGAAGGCTACAAGGAGGAATTTTACAAAGCCATTAATTACATACTAATAATTAAAAGTGAACAGAGGTGCACACTCCTTATTAAAAACAATTAAACAGAAAGCACAGATACACAAATCAAAAATTACTCTGGGGCTGGAAGAGAAAGAAAATCAAATAAAAACTAGCCCGAAACAAAGGCACACTGTTTGCTCCAACTCCTAAAGCCTGAGTTCATCAATTTTCTTTAAATATTAGCAACTTAATTAAATCTGCTTTTTTCCTTTTAATCCTCTCCTCTATCTAAAATAGATCTGTCCACATGCAGAAGTTTGTAACTAGTGCTGACCCCATAATTCTATTTAAAAAACCCAAAGAAATCCACATCAAACTGACAGCAGCCTCAGGGGAAATTACAGTTCAGAAGGATTAGCTGCAGAACCCAGATTTTACAGAAATGGTATTGGCCCTTTGAAAAGCACATGGAAGTGTGCAGGAGATGTCGATGGAGGGCGAGCCCCAGCCACACCACAGGGAGACCTGGGTCCCTGGTGCAGGAAGGCTCCCGGGCCCACCGGCTGTGCCAGCTCCAGGCAGCCACCCCACCTTCTCCAGAGGAAAGCCTGACCCAGGAGCTGCCCTCAGGAGCAACTCACAGGGAGTGGCTTTCAGTGAAGGCTGGCTGTTTATACTGAGCAGGGTGGGTGATGCAGTGAATGGTGTGGAAAGGGGCTGTAAAACAGGTTAGTTGTAGGTGCCTGGGTTCATTTTGGAGACAAGGTGGTTGCTAGGCTACCTCTGGAGTTTGACAGGGCCTGATGCTTCCAGTCGCTTCCCAGGGGAGCTGTGAATTAGCTGTAACTGCATCGAGTGTGGTGGCAGAGGAGTGCAGCTCTCAAGCATCTGCTGAAATGGACACAAATCACCACTGAAATCCCAGCTGGCCCCTAGCCAAAAAGCCCATTTTCAAGCCTCCTCCAGATTCATGACCAGACAGCCGAGGCCATCAGACAGCCCTATCGCATGAGTTCTTGGGCATTTTCCTTTAGGGAGAGCCCATGCTCCTCCCAGGGCAGCTCTAGCTGGCTTGCACCATGCTCCTCCGGTCCCAGCAGCCAGCACTGCCTTCATCAGTGTACAGATAACATCCTCCCAACATGTGGGAGCCACAGGACAGCTTCTCCACAGTTCCCAGGAAAGGACAAAGCTCTCGAACCCTGAGGCAAAACACTCCTTCAGCCTCAGAACACTGGGAGCAGAGGTCTGTGGCCAACCTTCCCTCGGCCCAGGCCACACACCAGCAAAGCTGCGAGTTCACACCCAGTCCTGCCCCGGAGGCACTGCCACCTGCCAGCAGCCCCACGTTTGCCAGCACTCCTCTCTGCAGGACACACGAGCAATGGCAAGAGCCAGGACAGCACCAACAGTGACCCACGTGCAGAGAAGGGAGACAGCTGGTGTGAGATCAGGGCTTCTCCAGCACAGGGAAGACCAGTGTGCTCCAACGACCGCACCACATCTTCTCACGGCAGAGCAGGATGCACTGGCTACCACAAGCCCAAAACCTCCCAGTACCTCTCCCTGGATGTTTGTTGATGCAAACGCCCGTGCAAAGCTCAGCAAGGACATGGTCCTGGGAGCAGCAGAGTAACACAGCGCAGCTCCCGGCCAGCACCTAGCAGCATCCATTGCACAGGCCTGATGGGCAGAGCTACTGCAAGACCTAAGAAAGTTCTATCAAGTGCTGACCCTCTGGGTCCCTCCAAGCCCTGCACCCCCACACCAAACACCTTCTACATCACACTGTGGAGGCCACCCAGAGATACATAAATCCTCCAACAATCTTGCTTTGGCCACAGATAAGAGCAGGATCCTGCTCTAGCCACAACTAGAGCATGACATCTCCTCTGCCAGCCCCAGCCTGCAGAGAGAACTAGTGAGGAATCAGCTGCTGTAGACTGCAGGTCCAACATGGCATAGTCCTTCCAGGACCAGGAGGGAGCCACAGGGAAGGGCCACCCAACAAAACCCAGCAGCACATTATCCACATGCTGAAAGGGCTACTAGGGCAACTGCTGGAGCAGGAAAGCTGTTGGCGCTACAACAGCACTTTGGCTCCCAAGACATGGCAAGGACTAGCGTGAGCACATGAGCAGATGCCAGCCCAGCCTGGTCTGAACATCTGCTCCAGCCCAGCAGGACTTCACAGAGATGTGGCTGAGCCTTCCCCACTGCACCCCCACAACACCCAGAGCTGCACCCCTTTCTTGCACCCATCCCAAACACCACGGGAACCCAGCACATGACTGGAAGAACATAGATGTGAACTTTGGTGTGCTCCTGCCCTGAAGTCTCTGGGAGCACATCAGCCTCACCACCCCAGAAAGAACCAGGCTCCTGCCATCCCAGTCCAGAGAGCACTTCTCCAACCAGGCCCCCACAAGCAACCTTTATGCAGGCCCTCTCTCTCCGCCAGGCTCAAGTATGCTGTTGGCACACCCTGCGCTGTCGCTGGCTTGGTCAGCCCCATGGAGACATCGGGTTACCTTACCTTCCCCACATAGAGTGGCTCCGTGCCCGTGTACTCCTCCACCACGAAGAACTGATTCCAGACCCAGCCACGCTTCACTCGCCCGCTGGCCAGCAGCGTGGGGTCCGCTGGCTGCCCGAGGCCAGGGCCCTCCACCGAAGTGTGCATGGCCCAGGCCCCCAGCTCCTGAATGGCACAGAACAGCAGCAGCATGGTCCACAAGAAGCCCTGCAGACCCATCGCCATTGCACTCTAGGATGCTGCGTAAGCAGTAGCTTTTGGACAAGCAACTGGCATCCTTTAGGGAAGA
>NW_009926215.1:86149-86376 GCF_000696875.1 Nestor notabilis
CTGCTAGCACAGGAGCGGTCAGTGCTGGTGCCTCGCCCGCTGCTCTTGGGCCTCCAGAGACGAGCCTGGCAGCTGGCATTTGTCCCCGGGGACAGAGCAGTGCGGCTCCGTGCCTCGCTGGAGAGCAGGGTCGCGCACTGCCGGCTGCCCACCCCGCCAGCGGGCAGGGAGCTCCGCAGCAGCAAGCGGGGGACGGGCACCCACCGCCGCTTTCCCCCGGGAGGGGA
>NW_009926215.1:86437-93563 GCF_000696875.1 Nestor notabilis
CTGTTCTTCGGTGGCCCTGGACTACTGTGCGAGGTGTCTGGCAGCAGAGGTGCCTGTGTCACATGTGCAGTTCACAAGCCCATTTGTAACTCCCATCTTCCAGGGAATGATATCCCCGCACCTTGCGAAGGGTCCTTTGCCCAGCTGATGCCGGTCACTTCCATCATCTGCTGGCTCACGCGGGGAGGTGCAGGGCAGCCGGCAGCATCCCCAGGAACCTGGAAAAGGCCAAGGTGTCAGTTCTGGTGTGAGAGTGGGACTCCACGCCCCCCTGTGCTGCCCCCTGCAGCCTTGGTCACTATGTCCCACTCTGCCCTGCCCCAGGTGCCTCACCACAGAACCCAGCCCCTGCTAGAGCAGATACCCTGGAAGGGAGGGCAGCAAGCTGCAGAGCTCCCATCACTATGGACATCTGTTTGCTCCGGCAAGGGCTCCAAGACCAAGGAGTCCCTGTCACAGGCACCTCCTTACCTTGCTGCCCTGGTTGAGGACAGGAGCAGGGCCTGTTGCCAGAGTGGGTCACTGCTGCCTGAACTGGTGAGAGACGTGTGGGCAGGACCCCAGCATTTCAGAGCTGCTGCTGCATGCACAGGGCCAAATCCACACCAGTCCATCACGCTGGAGATGGAAGCACCTGACAGTGGAAGATGATGACTGTTCAGCCTCTGCTGCTAGTCCTGGCATCTCACTTCTGCAGCCCTGGGCTAGGAGAAAAGCATCTGTTCAAGTATTCACCTCCTGGCTGCCTTTAACAATTTAAGGAAGGGCTGCAGAGTAAGCTTCAAGCTACCCACACAGCACTAAGGATAAAGACATGAGACCCGTGGCCAAGGGTAGGTTGTATTCAGTGAGCACCTGGGGAGAAGAGGCCTGACCAGGACGTGGGGATGGGTATGCAGCATCCATCTCTCCCTGAACCAACACTCTGAGCTTCCACCAGAGAAGCTGCGACACCAGTCACAGCTGTAACTACTCATGAAACACCTTCACTGGTTTGCAGAGCTGATCTCTTCATCATCTGTTACTCTAAATACGAGGGGGAAGAAGATGAATGGAAAGGGGGATGCTCCTGGACTAGATAGCTATCCCCATAGAAAGGGAACTGGACTGTACTCCACACAGCCCTCTGCATAATTCCGAACAACCCCAGCAGTTCAGAGCAGGGGCAGCTTGCAAATATTTCCCCAGCTCTTCCTTGCACTTGCCATTCCCCTGGTGTGACTGCAGGGCAGTTTCCCAAAGCATCCAGTGAGCTGCACTGACATCTCTCTGCATCTGCCTGTCTGAACAAACACTGAGAAACATGGGGCATTAGTGCCAGGCATCATTCCACACTGCCTGTTCATAAGTGTGTCATGCAACATGCACAAATGTGTTCACACACAAGGCTCACACTCATGTTCTATGCCATGCGCAACTAATAGCACTCATACACATTGGCACTCTTTTCTCTGTTTTGTGCCTTATGTGGGTGCACACATGCCCTCCAGGCACACATGCTAATTCCACACACACATGCGCATCAGCTGTAGCATGTGCAATCCCTGCACACTTCATGCTCCAATGAGCACAGGGTCTGCAGTATATTTTTATCTTGGCAATCACAGTACAGAAGCACCAACGTTCCTCCCCACCCCTATTCCCTCCCAGACTGTTTGCTATTAAGACATCTCCACACCAGCCATGTGAGGTTGTTGGCAATGGCATGGCTCCCTCTTGCAGTCAGGCCTCCCCATGCAGAAGCCATTCCTGCCACTGCTCCTGAAGGGCCAGTCTTGCCAGCCTGGTGAGAATGCCCATCATCAGACATTTCCCACTGGAGACTATACCTAGGGAAGCAAGGTGACCTGTCCATGGGTGACGGATCTGAGTCGTTCCGTTCCACTGTTAGAAGTCTCACAGGGTAAAGTAACTGCAGCCTTCATCGATCAAACACACATATGAAGGTCCCTGCCCTGGAGCAATGGAGCTGAGGCTGCCCACCTACAGCCGACTTCAGAGCAAGAGACACTGACAATAACAGGACACAAACAAGCCAATTCCATCACGCTTACATGGATATACAGAAATACGTATAACAAGATATAGCACACCATTGCCACAAAACAGCATCTTTCCCATTTCTCCCATCTGGGAAATTTGTAACTATTTTGGAGTAAGTTCCCCAGACAGTGAGAGATGTCAATAAACCAAACAGCACAAGCTGAGACAGAGCAAGAGCTTCAGGCCAGCACCCAGGGCAAAGAGTAAGTGTGGCAAGAACACCATATCCAGCATCTCTGCCTTTGCCACTCAGCAGCACTTTATCAGGCAATGCCTCCAGATGTGCCCAAAGTCAGAGTACAAATGAGTTGTACTTGGTAAATGCAACCACCAGAAAGGGAACTTAAATAGTCCGTTTGAACATGTTCTCAAGGACTACTATGTAAGCGGAGCCCTGGGGAGAGGCAGACACCACCTGATGAATTCTCTCACCCTGACACCCTCTCCTTGCCATCCAGGCTACTCCATGCTGGTTTATAAAGCCCTGCCTGAAGCCTGACAAGGCAGCAGGGCTACTGCCAGAGAGCAGTTCTGCAACCAGTGACTACCTCCTGAATACACAGGGAGGCCAAAAGTAAGCCAGCCCAATGGTGCAAATCCAGGCACTACACCAGCAGCATCAGCACCCAAGAGCCCCGGCCAGGCTGGCAGGAAGGCAGCATTTTGCCCTGGCTGTCCCAGTGCAGTGCTCAGGGCACAGAGCCTGCAGGCAGCACCAATACTGGCTCATGAGTGCAGTCAGAGCCATCCACATCGCACCATTCAGCACCTGAGTGGCAGCTGCAAGCCTCCGATGTCCTGACTACCCCAGCCACACACTGGGATGGCACCCTACTCATTCACTCTGCCTGTTCCTGCAGCCTTACTGGATTTACTTGCTACTTGCATATAAACGCAAGTAGCTAAATCCTAAACAGTATCAATAAACCAAAAGCAACAAATTATATACACACACAAAAGCAAGACAGAGAAGAGGAAGCGAGGGCATAAGATGCGGCAGTGGGTGAGCACAGCTCCAGCAGAGCTGCTCCCCGGCTGGGCACAGCCTGGCCCACAGTTCCCAAGGCAACTTGTTCAGCCCTGCTGCATTCAAGCACTCCACGGAGCAGCCACTGCCACGGGAGGAGAGTCCTGCTGAGCACGCACGGGCTGGGCTGCGTTGCTGTGGGAACCACAACCTTGTGTTTATTACATTTAGCACATTTCTCATCTTGCTGCTTCATCTAAACCAACGTGGTTTGCTGGTGGCTGTCTCACATGTCCAAAGCTCAGCAAGTCTCAGCTCTTTTCATGCTCTTCCTATGGGCAGCAATGGGGGCGGTGTAACCCAGTTTGCTCAGGTATCAGACTACGCAGCCCATCTGCACAACCTATTGCGAGCTCCAGTGTGACCAGAGTGCACTCCCCTTGTGCCCAGAGCTACCTAGAAACACCGACCCAGGGACACATCTGTGGCAAGGCTCATTGCCACAAACCAAATTCTTCTCCACCCACAAATTCTCAGCCTGTTTGTCTTCTGTCACAGCTTCAGGCCACAGCAAGGGTCAGTGTCATGTCTCTTCTCAGTGTGCACGTCTTTCTTTCTGGCTGTCACATGACAGACCTCTTCCAGGCACAGCAGACTCAAGAGCCCCAAGTCCTGCTTGTGTCCTTGCAGCAGCAGGGCTGCAAAGAGCCACAGAAGTCCCATGCACAGGAATCAAGACTAACACAGCATTTATTTCCCTATGTTATTGAAGACCTTTCACCAGCAGCTGGAAGTGCCACTTCTCTCTGCTACACGTGAGCAGCAGAGCCATAAATAACTAGTGGGAGCTGCAATTGCAGCCAGAGCTGCAGCACAGCATTCAAAGCAGGCAGCAGCATGCACAGGCACCCCATGGCAGTGAGCCCAGCACTCAGTGCCAGGCAGTGGAGCACCAGCCCCACACTGCCCAGGTTCAGTTCCAGTGTCTCCTGCTGCTGTCATCCCGCTTCCCAATTATCAGCACAACTCCGCCCTTCCCTCCCCAGCAGAGCCTGTGCAGTTTGTCGGTGTGTATTTGGCACAGCCATACTGTACATCATGTTGACAGTAGAAATTACATCCTGAGCTTATGTTTTACACTGTGCTCTGTCAGAACTCACCGCAGCCCAGTGATCAGGACAAATTGAATAGCATCCCATCCGTGTCAATATTTATTTCATTTTACAAATGCAGGCTGATGCAGGGAGAAGCAGGCAGGGGGAAGGGGAAGACACAGGCAGCAACAGCACACAAAACACTGCCCAGTACATCACAGTGTCACACCTCCAAACCACGCTATTGCCCAAGACAGCTACAGACCCAGAGCCAGGGCAGTAGCGCCCTTGGAGCCCAGAGAGGGGTGATCCCAACCAAAGATAGTGCTCCCTGTACCTCCAGCTCTGTTAGGAGGACTGCCACACCGGTACTATCTGTCTGAGACAAGCAGTAGAACATACAGAGCTGCCCATCAGCTACGAAAGATGCAACAGAGTAGGAAAGCCCTCCCTCCTCAACCCCAGCTTGCTGCCTGAGCTAGCACAGGCCTAGATGCATTGCCTTGGCTCCTCATCACCCCCCAGAGCTGCATGAGCTGCCTGCACTAGCCTTGGGACTGCTCTATTTGTTCAGAATGGCCACAAGGATGCTGCAAAAGCCTGAAGAGGAAGGCACTGCTTGTGCCATCCTTGGGAAGGCAAATCCACAGAATAAATACTGAGTACAGCTACTACACAGGGAGGGTGGAGATATGAGCATGGGGAGATGCAAGAGGCAAGTGGGAGATGTGTGTAAGAGCACAGACACAGCCTTGTCAGTGGCTTGCAGTGCTGTTTCAAACAGGCAGGACAACAGCATCTTTGGAGACAACCCAGGACAGGAGTCTGACGGTCAAAAGCTCCTGCTAAACCCCCCAGCAAGTGGCCAGACCTCATTGATGGAGCGGCAAGAGCAGTGCAACTTCACACCAGCTCCTTACCCAGACATGCAAGTCCATCTGCAGACTCTCCAAACAGCAGGGCAGATCTCCAGCACTAACCAGGCCCTTCCATTCTCTGCCCAGCACCCCCTGACCCCAATATGCCTTCACCCAAGAGCCAGAGAGTGAGCACCGGGCCCAGCACCATCCATATGTGCCAGCTCATGTCAGCTGCACAGGAACAGCCAAAGCCACAACAAACACAACAGCAGCTCTGGGGCCACACAGCACCAGTTCAGAGTCTGCATCACAAGGAGCCCACCTCCCTCGCAGCCAACAGCCCAGCCTCAGGCAGACCTGGCTGGGAGACAAGGCAGCAAAAAGCCTGCAATTACTTCAACAGTAATTTTTCTCTCGTACTGCCGACAGTGCAGCATGTGGTGTGTAACCACATTCCCTCCTGTTAAACAGAATTAAAATCCACTTAATGCTCCCCTTCCTGGGAAAAGGAACAAGCTGGCTAGAGCATACTTCTAGTATATGTTGTATGGAGGTAATACAAGCATGGCAAGGCTGCTGCAAAGCTTTAAGATGATTCATAATCTCCAGTCCTAGGGCTAAGACATGAACTCAGGCTCTCTGGAGCTCGCTTTCTCTACTGACTATTGTAAGACAAGACTAGGCAAAGATACTATTTTCTTTTATGAACTTTTCCCCAAAATTCAGAAATGAGGGAGGAGACAATCTTGCCAGACATAAGATGCTATCAACTCCAGACACACGGCAAGCGTATTACACACAAGCATCCAACAAGCCCACATGCTGCCTGTCAACACACCTCAGTACCACGCGAACCTCAGACCACTGCACCACAGCCAAGCACCCACCTATATGCCCCTAGCTTCCCACAGTTCCTTTGTAGCATACAAGAGGCATTTTACAATTACCCCTTTGGGCTGGACAATGCAATAGTCAGGGCATCCAGTCCCCAGCCCTATAGAGAGGAATCCACAGATTTAAAACACTAGAGACCAACACCACAACCCGGCTGCTGCTCCAATTGCCTGTGCACCACTGCAGTACCCACAGCCACAAGTGTCTTTGGTGGGAACACATTAACACAGATGGCTGGTTCTGTAAGGGACATCAGCACTGGTGAAAGCAAAGGTGTGGGATGTGACGCCCACCCGCATCAAGACAGATTGTGGTCATAGCCACTGCACTACAAGTTCTCATTCCATAGCAGATCCCATCAGTGATGTGGCATTTAAGGTCCAAAATTCAGACAAAAGCTGGACAATGTGTAAGAACACTGTGATGCCACAGAAAGCAGCTGCAGGCTAGACAGGGTTTCACCACTGTGAACTCTGGAACACCCAGAGCATGAGTCTGCTGAAATACATTCTCCAGAAGGACACCCTAGTTCAGTGCCCCTTTCACGATCTCTACGTATTTCCACAATCTCTCACAATCAAGTGAGATTGAGAGAGATATGGACAGATCTGGATAGCACACAGAACCTTAGAATGGTTAGGGTTGGAAAGGACCTTGAGACCACCCAGTTCTGACACAGCACCACAGTGTGTACAAATGCTGGAGATAAGTGGCCAAGGGATTCAAAACTTAAAGGCTTTTGAAAGAGGATATTTAAGTTACTTTTATTTTCACTTATGCAGTGAAAGGCTTGTGTTACTGGATGAACATATCCCAGGTGGAGGTCCAGACTGTGCAAATAAAAAATGCTTGATAGCAATCTGCCTTTCAGCAAGTCTTCAGCCCTGATACAGAGCAGAGAAGACAGGCAGAGAATGATAAAATCAAGTTTTCTCACTAATGTCACCCTAGCCTCAGTGTTGACAAGAGGGCAGAAAGCCCGTTATACTTCGTAAAAGTTTAGTCATACTTGTTCTTGAAGTAAATCTCTGTGTTTCCTCTTTCTGTTTCATTTAAATTATTCTCCCAGCAAGGGACTTTTTCCTTTGCTTTTTTTTCCCCAAGATTACTTGCACACAGTCCAGGTAAATTAGTTTTTCCAGAGGAATTTCTACCTGCAAAGTGCTCAGGACTGAATGACTAAACATCCATTTTCTCCCTTCTTTTTAAGTTACTTAAAATTTTATGCCATCAGCTCTTGAGACTTCGCGCCCCTTCCCACCCCCCCC